>NC_037538.1:4816032-4839791 GCF_001531365.2 Cynara cardunculus var. scolymus
ACGAATTCAAACATAAACCTTTAATAAGTTGTACTTATACACAATTTACTTGTAATCTTGAATTTTAAGTAATATGCAACAATAAACAATACTTTATGCATAAAATTGGTTTTTAAGAGTTTTTTTTGTTAAATGCTTTATAATATAGTATAAAATATATTAATTTTCATAAACTCTCTATTTAAAAAAAATTTAAATTAAGATCATTTTAAATTTTTTTAGATAAAATGATAATAATTTAATCTCATTGATAAATATAAATGATAAAAAAAAATCATTTCTCTCACTTTCTACAACGATTTTAGAATCAAAAAATTCATTTTTTAAAAAGAATATACAAAATCTAATAAAACAAAATATATAACAAAGCCACCATTTTGTTGGAGATGCTTTTAAATCTCTATATCTTAGAGTAAGTTACATATTTGGTCCTTGTGGTTTGCTTAAAATCATCTTATGCGTCCTTAAAAAATAAAATAACTATACAAAAGGACCATTTTCTCTATAAAAACTTCTGTTAACTCAAGAGCAGTTTGATTTTTGGTCCATTCTTTTGTTTTTTCTATTTAAAAATAAAATAAGAACTAATAAAATATAAAACATTCTATTAACTCAACCTTGGTACGTTTGTGGTTAATACAACTGTTGTATTTGGAATTCCGGTTGCAATTTGTATGGTTATTTGCTAGATTTAATGTAATCTCGAAGGCCTAATGATTTGATATATGTACGAAATTTAATCCTCATATAATATGAAAAATTAGAAAAAGATTAGTTTGAGCATCAGTAAACAACTTCATTTAAAATAAATCAATACATTAAAAATGTAAAAGAAGAATACTTCAGTTTGGCATGCATGTAGGAGGGGGTTTATAAAAACAACGTCCATTCATCCTTTAGGGATAATGTTATATTTCAGACAAATGATACTAAATTTTGAAGTCTTTACACAACAAGTTGTTTGTTGCGAAAAAAAAAAAAGATTTATTTATCAATTATTATATTATATGAAATTTGAATTTTCACATGTTAGAGTACTTTTTCTTTGGAGTATAAAGAACGATATTTTACTGGTTTAAGCAAGAATGATAAACATTATGTTGGCTTGCTTAGTGAATATGAATGACATATGGCACATAATGAAGTGTGACATCAGAATTTTGTGAAAATTTAAAGTTATTATATCATGTGACTAAGGGACCATTTACTAAATGCTTACCGGGTAAGCGCTTACCAAATTACATTACATTATCGGATGAATATAACAAGACCAATAATCTTATCCGGTAAGAACGATGCAACGATTGACAGTCTTACACGAAAAGTGAGGACGATGACTCTTACCACAATTAGCGCTTAGCAGGTAAATTGTTGCATACGATAAGATTTTTATTGACTAAAATCTTACCTGATGAGTAGGTGATAATATTGAATTTTACGGTAAATGCTTACTTTGGTAAGCTTTTGGTAAACAACCCCTAAAGGGTGCATTTGGTGTTTAGATTGGATAAGACATAACATGACATGATAAGACAGTTGTTCAGCGTTTGATAACACATAATTGAACAAGACAGAACAGCTGACGAACTAAACAAAACAAGTAAAATGATCAATTTATTCATAATGAATTGTTTATATATTTTGATTGATTTATGTAATTTATAAATTATAATAAAATAATTATTTTTATAACAAAATATATCATTATAAAGTTTTCGTCAAAACAAATAAAATTTACACAAAATAAAAAGTCTATATAATTTCCAATTTGTATTTTATCCCTTTTCTATATTATTATTTATTATCAATATATAATAAATTACATAAGTTAATAAAAATATAAAAAATCGTATAAGAATAATATTTTAATAATAAAAGTTTAAAAAAACATAAAATATAATAAACAAAACTTAAACTTAAACATTGAATAAAAAGGTAAAATATGAGATGTGGTTCAAAAGAGAATTAAGTTTTAGAGTAAATTACGGATTTAGTCCTTGTAGTTTGGTGGTTTTTACAAAAGAATTTTTTAAGCTTCATTTATCATAGATTAAGACTTGTTGTATGTCATTTTGTAACGAATTGATCCATTCTTTTAATGGCCATTCAGTTCCTTCGTTAACATTAAGAGCATTTTTGTCATTTTCCTTTTTTTCCGTAAAAACATACAAACCATAAGGACCAAATCTGCAATTAAGTCTAAAAAATAAAACTAAATATTTATATACTTTGAGTTTATTAAATTAATTAATTGTTATACTTTAAGTTTTATTTTAATACTAGAAGGGTACTCGCACAATGTAGCGAGATATATCTCGATTTTAATGTTTCGTTTTTTTTATCTAAATCGATGTTATAATATGGTTTTGAGAAAGTGTAATGTTTTTATTTTTAAATAAAATAATAAATATGAAGATATGATAAAAAAAAAGTTTGAATTTTTTTTTATATTAATACTAAACTAACTATTTAAAATTTCTTTTTTTTTTGTTTATTTCTTTAATTTTTATTTTTGATTTAATAATATAATTTTTTAATAGATAATAATTAAGTATGTTGTTAAAAGCTAATGACTATTCTAATTATATTTTAGATTTTTTTATATTTAAAATGAAATATTTATCCTTTATTTAATTATGTTTATTTTCAGTTAGTTACATGAAACTTTAATAAGTTGTACTTACGTACACTTTACTTGTATTATTGAATTTTAAGTAATATGCATCAATAAACAATACTTCATGCATAAAACATGGTTTTTAAGAAGTTTTTGTCAAATGCTTTATAATATTGTATAGATATACAATGTATTTTCTTTAAAAAAAACATACATTACATATGTTTACACGTACGCATACATGCGCGCGCACACACACACACACACACATATTGAGGTTCACATAAAATTATCAATCGTTAGATTAATTGTTAGTGAATTTAATTAAAATTATCAACATAAAATATTTTTTCTGATTCAAATAAAAATATACATTAGGTAATTAAATAGTGAATTCAATCTTATATGAACTACACAAATAAATAGATGTTTAGATGTATTTTTGGATTGAGCTTTTAAGGATGATTAATTAATTATTTGATTAAAAACTAATATTTTTTCTAAAAAGAGTATTTTTTTTTCAAAGACTTATTCAATTTAAAATAATCCGATAATTAAATATAAAAAATCACAAGTCAAAATAATCAAGGGATTAGCGAGGATAACAGAAAACAACTTGATTATTTTTTTTTTAATAAAATGATAATAATTATTGAAGATTGAATAAAAACACAAATGTGACAAAAAAATAAAAAATAATTAAAGCCGATAATGATGTTCTAGAAAGATCTAACCCGAGAAAATGGGGAGCAGAAGTATTCCCGTGTCTCGTGTTGCCTCTACATATTGTGCTTCCCTCACATTTTCATATGCCCTACAAATTTATATTTCCTTTAACAAATACCCCTTGGACTTTTTATTTTCTGATAATAATTATCGACTAAAATTTACCATCACTTTAATTAATTTTAATGCATATGAATTTTTTTATTACTAGAAAACATTTTAAATATCAGATTAAGTAATTTTTATGTTGATTAAATTCATTTAAAAAATATTATTATAAAAAAGATATCATATGTTAAACTTTATCGACTAAAATAAACTTATTTTATGTAGAACATTTTTTATTTAATTACATCATTTAAATGGATTTGGATGCAATAACATATATTAATGTACACATCTTTTTTCATTTTATGCATATATGGTTAGATATGTTACTGCTGCCTTTCATTATATGACCATGACAAACAATTGGTTAACCTTTTTCAACCTGACCAACTTCATCTGTACAATTGGATTGAGTTGTGCTCAATTTATTTTATTGGCTTAAGTTTGTCAAATCGTATTAGTTAGGCTGGATGTTTAAACTTGTTCAAACCAGCCAACCAGATACAACTATAATTAAATATGACCAGATAAATTCAACAGTGTAACCGAATTCTCGTTTAGGTTTATTAGGTCCATATAGCAAAATGCCACTATACTCAAACCCGAGTTTACTTAGTTTTTTTGTTGTTGATAAAATCGGTTTTGAAAATATGGATTAATGTGTTTTATGTAAAATTTATCTTTTTACGGTCGGGATAAAACTTGACAAGGTTTTTAAAGAAACTATTTATCATTTTATATTAATATTATTTTTTTGATAAAATTATTTATTTATTTGTCATTTTTGGTTTGTAAATGATGCATCATGGTGGGAATAAGGAGCATAATACGGAAGGTTAAGATTACCCGTGCTTATATAGTGTGTTCAAACAAGTTTATTTTATTAACTAGTGTAATATTTATATTATAATAAAATCAGGTTTATATAAGAGTAAGGGGCCGTTTACTAAGCGCTTATCTAGTAGGTGCTTACTGCACAATTTTCCTTACCAGACGAACATGGCAAGGCCCAAGAATCTTACTTGGTAAGAGCGATGATAAGGATAGAGAGTCATATCCGGTAAGTGAGGGTGACAACTCTTACTTAGGTAAGTGCTTACCATATATATTGTTGCACATGATACCATTTTGATATACTATAATCTTACCCAGAAAATAAATTATAGTGTTAGACTCCTAACGGAAAGCACTTACCGGGTAAGTATTTAGGTAAACAATCTCTAAAACTATTTAAGAGAGTGTTTGGTTCGAGGTATTAAGCAGTTATTGTAACTGGACATAAAGAAAAACTGTTTGGATTATCTATACTATATATTATTAAGCATTTGATTCAAACACTTTAAAACCATTTTTTGATTGATAGATTCGTCAATTAAGTATCTATCAACATTATTCATAATCTCCGACACATCAATTTGTTGTTACTGCAAAAAAGGATTACAATAATTTTATGCTATTAGATTATTTATCGTCATTCTTTGGTGGCAAATCTCTTTTAGTAACTTGTACATATAGTTAAAAAGAAATACAAACAGAAACTCAACAAAAATTATATAAAATTGTACATATTATTAATATATATATATATATAGAGATAGGTTCATTTGAGACGTGGTAAGTATTTAAGAAACAAACAAATAATTTTAGCCTTTGTTACGGTCAAGAATGTTAAAAAATTGCGACTTTGACTGGTCAAGCGAAAAATAGTGGGATAACTTTGTAACTTTTACATAATAGGCGGCAAACAAGTTTATATGTGAACCCATAGTTCATATGTGAATCAGTTAATTAGTTCATATGAGAAACACACGAGTTCATATGTGAATTAATTAAATAGTTCATATGTGAATCACACATGTTCACATGTAAGCATATAGTTCATATGTGAATTATAAAAGTTTCTATATGCGTTTTGCCGTCTATTTGTAAAAGTTACGAAACTACCTTTCTATCATCTGCATACCATGCGAGGAACTATATGATATTTCTCAGTCAAAGCCACAAATTTTGACCAAGTGAAGGGTTATGATTAGGGGTGCTCAAAAACCTGACCAACCCGTTCAACCCAACGCGAAATAACTCAACTCGAAACAACCCGATGTCTAATTGAATTGTAAAAATTGTCAAACCGTAAGTATTGGGTTGATATTAGGTTACTATTATTTGAACCCAACCCAACCCGATCAACTTGATATCATTTTATTTCTTGGATTTAATATCATTGTTGAATTTCTATTAATATATACATTAGACAATTACAATAGCATGTATGCTCTTCATATACACATATTTTCAATCTATTCACATATCTAAACAATTCATTCGTACATATGTTCAGTAATTGTGAACATATATATGTAACTTGAGAAAATTAACTAAATGCGATATACGCAAGAAGTATGGATAAGTTATATCAAATGGTTGATGATGAAAAATAAATTATAAGTAGAAAAATAACATATTCAAGGTTAGAAGAATATTTTAATGTACCAAAGTATCAACGCAACCAACCCGTACGGGTTGGGTTGGGTTGAGTTAAGATTTTTCAAACCGCAAGCATTGGGTTGAGTTGTTCAAATGTCTTCAACCTGATCAACCCAACTCATGAGCACCCTTAGTTATGATGATCATTTCTCTACTTCTCAAATACTTATCACTTCTCAAATGAACCTATGGATATATATATATATATATATATATATATATATTATCGAAGTTATATATATTAATGATAGGTTATGTTGGGTTGATTTAAGCTAATCTAATTTTAACACTTTTAATTAACGGTTTGACGAGTTGGATTTAATTAAGTTTTTTTAAGTATATAATAATACGACAAATAGAATAAATAAACTCACACGTTCTCCTCACATTTGGTGAAGTTTGAATCCTTAATCTCTTAGGAGGCCAAAAACTCATATACCGCTAGGCCAAATGTCATTTGGTTTTAATTGAATTGTTAGCGAGTTGGATTGGACGAATTAAACGATTTGACGGTTTCTCATAGACCCTACCAACAACTATAATAAAATAAAGATTTTAAAGTTCTCTTAGCATTTTTTTTTATCAGAAATACGTGCAAAATTGTCTAATTTGGGCGAAATATTACTGTCTACTTCTCATTTTGGGCCTTTTGGGTTTTATTCTATAGTGTTTGGGCTAAACGTGTTGCAGTTTAGATTTTCAAGCTTTTTTAAGGCCCAATATGTATGTCCACATATTGATATATGTATGTATATATGCATGTAAACGCTCGTTCAAATAAGTAGAGTAGATATCGCAAGGGGAGAAAGTTAAGAGAAAATTCATATATGAATTATTGAAAAAAGTATAAAAAATCATATTTGAAAATGCATATGTGAACCAACGTTATAAATTTAAGAGATCTCTAAAAACCAACACAATTGATAATTGTAACCACGAGACGGAGAGTTGGATAACCATGAGAGTAGGAAAAAGTGAAAAGGAGGCCCCAAAAGTACCATATGAGGAGATAGAGAAAGATGCTAATTACTGGGAATTACTGTAAAACGACAATTTAGATGCTTATATATATGAATAAGTTGCAAAAGGGATAAGTTGCAAAACGAATAATTTACCCAAGTAAAAAAGCATCTTGTAGCTACAATGATGGCACATCAACAGGCTAGGTACTCAAATGACGTGTTCATCAGTTCGTACTTTTGACATGTATTTTTCAAATTACTCACAGGCACATGTCTTGATAGACATGTGATTGTCGTCACAACGCATTTTCAGTTATATGCCTTGTCATTTCATACAAAAATATCGTCATTTTAGTTAATCTTTTCAATTTGAATGTTACGTATGATCTTCCTAAATTTTAATCGTGTTATCAGCCATATGCAACTCCATTTAAGTGTTGTTTATTTGTTTTTGCATTAAACCATTAATTAGTTAAAAATTGATGTTTGTTTATTATATTGAAAAAACTGTCTGAATGACAAAATAACAAATTTTCTTCTTACTGTTCCTTTTCTTCATTAAACTCATGTTTTTGTATAAATGAGTCAACAAGAAATGGAACGATTCAATTTTACAAAACTTTGAATCCTGATCATTTTAAGTCCATAATCATAAAAAGCATACATAAAAATTCGGGTTTTACTTCTTACAAACCGTACATTTATGTATAAGAAAGTTCTTGTAATAATAGAGGTTAAT
Source organism: Cynara cardunculus var. scolymus (assembly GCF_001531365.2). Taxonomy (NCBI): domain Eukaryota; kingdom Viridiplantae; phylum Streptophyta; class Magnoliopsida; order Asterales; family Asteraceae; genus Cynara; species Cynara cardunculus. Next base: position 4,823,669 of record NC_037538.1, read on the forward strand.
TAGCTATGGCTGACAAATGCATTATCCATACAAGAAAGATAACACAGTTAACCATCATATATAACCACATATGCAACATTAGAGTAACCAAAAACCAAGGCCATTACTAGTCGAGAACACAAGTATTTCAATAAGATAAACTAATCTAGAACGATTAAGATTATAGAGACCGGAGACATATATATACCAAATGATGAAAGAAACATGAAGTAGCATTTGCTCCATTAACTTATCAAGAAAACCAATAATAATAATAATCAACACAAAACATCCAACAAACATCGAGCCATATCCCTCTTAATCCTCCCGTCAAATATATAAAAAAGTAGCCATCAATGTCCAACATTTCATCACCCTCAAGAGTCAAGACTATTACTATATACATAGAATCTTTATGTATTTCTCATTACAAAAAGATTCGAATCTAGAAACCCAAATAGCAAACGATTTGTGTTTGAGAATTGGATTTGGTGCATTGAATTTGGTGTTTTAGACGAACATGGTATTATATATATTAATTATTCTCGTTTAAAATGAAAGAAATAAAGAAATAGAAAAAGGGAAAAGTGGTGAAGAAATTGAGTTGGTTTATATGCAACACATGGAATAAGCAACTTTTTGGAAAAGAAACGTCTTGAGGTACGTAACTCGATTAGTCCCCTTTATTAGCAAGGCTGTCATGTCAAAATTTCACCAACTTTTCCCACTCTTCTCTGCAATCTTTTACCCTTTAAAACTTTAACCCTTCCCTTGAGTCACCTCACCACCAGAATCCACCATATATAACTCCATCTCTCTCGAAATCCTCCATCCATGACTCCCTCGAGTGAAATCATATGTGATACAACATGTCCGACTCACCACCCAATGTGTGGACGGGTTTTCAGACCAAGTCATCCGCATGTTTTGTACCGCATGTGATTTTACTTTAAAATCACATGGGTTCGTGACCCTTTTCGCAAGATTCCTCCCACCCCCAACACACACACACATATATATGTATATATTTTGTGACAATTGATATTTCCCACATGAACAAATCCCGTGGAAGATAATACTACCGATTGATACTTTATAGGTGATGCAAGACTCCCACTTAATTGAAGATTCTTTTAAAGCAAAAATGATACAAGGGTTTTGGTTTTTCAAGGCCATCGATTTTGTTAGCAAAAAGAAAACATGAGATAAATTGCAAGAAGACGCAAGCAAAACATTTTTGCAAGGTGTACGTAGACATAGAAATAAGAAAGAAAAAAGGTACCAAAAAACAAGCCAACAAGCCGAAGGAAAAGAAAAGAAAAAGTCCAATTGAGCCATAACGAGAGACCAATTAACTTTTAGAGCAAACGAGAGGCCCGTAGAACTAATATGTATTGAAAATATTAATGTTTGTGGCACAATATTTGCTAACTAAAGATAGTGTAGAAGAAGAGAGATCTTCCATGAAGAAAACTCCGCAATAAAGCCGACATTGAAAAGAGCGAAGCTCCACCACTTGGACACTTTTACCCACACATATGAAATCTTTAAGCAACGTACGAACCAATAATCAATTGTTTCCATTTCCTCCCAACATCTGGGACATAAGAAGGACTGAAAATCGATACCAAGATTCTCGAGCTTCCACCGAACATGGATTTTAACGCCACACGAAGATACAAACTTTCCTAGAAATCAATTACTCCATTTTGTTTCCACTACATGATTTGAGGTCCTAATCAAGAGAGTTCTTATCTACCATCTCCTTGAGACTCTTGGCCTAATCAAGAGTCACACCCACTCGTTGCCCTCATTGCTAGGAGGAGTTAGAGATTTTGAACCAAGCCTTCTAATTAACTCCTCCAACTCAGTTAAATAACGCCATCTAGGAGACCTAAGCCATTCCCGAGATAAAAGACCCTCGCCATCTCGCCACTCCAATGATCTGCCCCTTACATTATTTGTTTTTGACACAAATTAAATTAAGCTTAAAGTTCCCTAATCACTTGTCCTTTTAAAACGATGTTGAACCGCCTTCCTCTAACCTTTTGCCACACAACTCCTTGTAATTAGTCCAAATAAGGTGAAAGTTCAAACGAGAATTCCTGTGATTTACAAGAACGCAAGAACATAACCTCAATCTTTTTTAATTAATAAATAAACTTATATTAAATATAAATAAATTAATAAGAGTAATGATGTAATTAAGTAATTTTTATTTTATTTAATTATAATTATCATTTTTTTTTTCTGGATTGATCATGTTCGTTTCCACTCTTTTCTCTTCCCTTGTGATACTTGTGATTGTGTAACCATAGCCTATCGAAACCATGATCAATCGAGTGTAACCATTATAACCTATCGAAACCATGAGTAATCGTTGTGATAAACGTGTGATTGTCTAACCCTAACCGATCGAAATTATGATCAAATCGAGCGCGCTGTTATGATAGTGATATCACATGATTATCACACTCATATCACACCAAATCGGTAGTCGATTTCCAAAGTTAACCCTAACCGAGCGGAATCCATGTGATAATTGTGTGATAGTCACATGATTATCACACTCATATCACAACCAAATCACACCAAATCGTGTTGAAATAAGCGATAACCATAATAGCCCATTATGTTATCCAGATTATTGGGTTTAGTGTGATCGTGTTTTTAAAATTTTATCACTTTGAATTCCAATATTACTCTTTTGCCTCTCAATTTTTTTTGAATTGTTTTAATTTAAAAGATCTTTTAATTTTTATTGTTATCACAATATGAGGTTAATAGTTTGTTCTTGCGTTTTCGTAAATCACAGTGGTTCTCGTTTGAACTCTTCATTATATATATATATATATATATATATATGTTTGTGTACACATATGTATACCATACATATAAATGATTACTAAGGTGTTTTTTAGTTTTCCATTTTTTTGTTGAATTTCCTTTAACAGATGAGTTTCAGATGAAAACCGCAAAAAAATAAAGATCAAAGAACACCCTATAACCGTTCATCTATACATACCGGACAAATTGTTTACAAATTATTTGTATGCACAGATCAATGGTTATCAAAGTGTTTCTCGATTTTTACCTTTTGCAGTTTCTGAGAAACTGACTCTATAATATAATCATATATATTCCAACACTTTTACTCGCAGAGCATTCTGTTCTACCCTAAAGCGCCATCACCACGTCTCAAGACCCCAATTGAAGCTCTCATACTTCTCAAGTTATATAAGCCCCCAACCAAAAGAAAGACAATTTAAAATAGGCAAGACTCCTACTGTGATCACCAAAAGTTGTATTTTTGTTAAGAGAGAGTTTAATTTTTTTTTTTTTTTTTGCCATCGATCAAGCATTTAGATTAGTGCATTTTGGTGGTCCATTAGTCCAAATCCTTTTTCTACTTTTCACCTGTGAATGGGAACATTTGAAAATTTTCAACACAATTAGAAGATGTCAAAATTAATATGGGATATTTAAATTATCAGATAGCGAACCGAGTTTGTACAAAAAAATATGCTTCATCATCTAGAGAACTAATTATACTCATGGATATTGCCATATCTATGAACAAATGACAAAGTTTTTGATGGTTTTTAGGGGAAAAAAGTGTTAGAATTCTCTAAGAAAGGAGTAGTAAATTTCATCATCAAGGAATTATGATTTAGAGTACTTTGCTTTACGCAAAAGCAAATGTAGACTAATTATTTGACACTTCATAAACAGCAAGAAAAGAAAAGAAAAGAAAAGAAAGCTTCACTTTCATGCAGATCTGATAGCTAGCGAGATAACTCAGAAATAGGACGCAACTGTCAGGGTTAGAGCTTTGGTTTCTCTTACAGTTGTTCATCTTTTCTCTAATCTAATTTCCCAATTATGAGAGAGAGAGAGAGAGTGTTAGAAAAGAAGGCTAAAGGTGAATTGCTTACCATGTAAAGTGCTTCTGGATCACATACATACATACATACATACATGCAGAGAGAGAGAGAGAGAGATTTATATATACACATACAGCACCTTTGTTTCATTCAAACACTCCTTTTGTAGCATTTGCAGAAACACTTTGCATTCAAATTATTTGGTGCTCTCTCTCTCTCTCTCTCTCTCTCTCTTTGTATGTCTTTTTAGGCCATATAATCAAAGACAGGCGCATCCATCTTTTTGACTAGATATCTATTGACGAATCGTGTTCAATCTATGTAGAGACTTGATGGAAAGTTAATTAGCTAGAGGGATATCTGGGCAGGAGCTAGTTATTTAGCTAGGGTATTGTAATGGGTGATTGATCTTCGTAGCCATATATTAGGGTTTTTCCCCTTTGAGAGTGATGTATCACCAAACAATATGCAATTGGGAACACACTGTATGTTAATTGCAAAACATTCAAAAGGCAATCATTTACAAATATGCAAAGCACATTATATTTATCTAGCTTGTCCTTTTCGTAATTTCTAATTTCGGGATGCTATTGATTTAATTTTTCTCCATTTCCAAACCATTTAATAATAATAGAAAAAAAACAAACAACCTTATTACATTTAAACATACAATAAACAGTTAAATATACATTTTGAAGTCTGATAAATAGTTGCATAACTTCTTGTCAATGATCGTAATTGGAACGTTGCGTTGTAGATGTTGAACATACCTGAACAAGCTACCGTTATATATAGTGACAATCATTTCTCACGAACAAGAACTAAAAGCCTAATAGCCTTTTCTTTTTGCATACAAACATATGTGTTTATGTGTATGATATCGTTAGTAATGTGTACCCATGATTTAGACCACCCAAAGCTTTTGGTAGAAAACAGAAGAAAGAAAAGGAAAATGAGCATTTTAACAAAAAACGGACATGTATATATCAAAAATGAATGTTCTAAAACGCCGTTGTTTAAATAATTTGTATCGACCAATCATAAGTCTATAATCAAGTATTATTCTTTATATTAATAGCTAGGTTAGACTTTAATTAAAGCAACTATTTGAAATCGAAGTGGACATTAAGAGTAAAAATGATTTATGAAACAAAACTATATATATATGGATTACATAAATTAATAAAAAGGTGGAAGATGATTGAGGAATGAATGTGGGAGATCTCTTGTTTTTTGTGTAAGAGAATATTTGGTAGGGTGGTTTTTATGGTTACTTTGCTCCTAATATTATTATTGATTTATATTTTTCAGTATTTTCATTTAATAAAAATAAATAAATAAATATATATATATATATATATATATATATATATATATATTATGATGAACAATAAAAAGACAGATGGCAATAGTGAGTAGTGGTGTAATAGCTCTCCTTTCCATGCATTAGCACGCTCAGGATTGAGACAACTAACCCTACCATAATCCCACACCTAACTCTAACCTTCACACTCGTAGATCTTCCTCACTTTACCAATTCCTAAACAAAATTAAATCTTGTTCCTAATTTGTAATTTATAAAATTAATATTATTAAAAGATATATATATATATATATATATTTGGAACTTTTCTAATTCTTTCTTAAAAAGCTATTTATAGAAATAGACGATGTTTGAACATATCCAACAACTATAACCGCATACATACGTATGTTCTCATTTGAAGTTGAAGGGTCTACAACAATAACATCCATTAGTATGTTTGTAGATTTTTTTGTTAATCAATCTGGAATCCGACCATAATGTCTTTACCACCAATGGTTTTAGTATTATCTGCAAACACATATGAAAACATACATATACATATTACACATGTGTTGATGAAATTCTTGATATATGTCTATTTGCTTACATGCATGAGTATGTATATATGTAGCTAGCTACTATGTTTGTATATATCAGAGCTTCTGGAATTGAGTATTGATTCGTTTAGGATTATTTATCGTTGGTTAATGCTATGACTTTGGTGAAGTTTGATATTCCAAAGCTTGATCGAGGTACGCGATTTTCAGTATGGCAAGTGCAAATGAAGGGCGTTCTAATTCAATTGGAACTTGATGAGGCGCTTTTGGGCTTTGAGAGAATGTCGGCGGATTGGACCGATGATGGAGAAGAATGAAGGATTTGAAGGCGCCATCTAAAATCCATTTACACTTATCCCACGATGTGTTGCAAGATATGTTAAAGAAGACTTCAACGATGGCTTTATGGTTGAAGTTGGAACAATTGTTGATGACAAAGAATCTAACAAACAAATTACACTTACTTCTCCTTCCGCTGAGATGACCCTCTTTTTGTTTTGTTTGTTCATCGAGGTGCCAAACCTTCCTGTCGATGTGAGCTCTTTGGGGGGGGGGGGATTCTATTGGTAAGGTGATTTGGGCCAAATTTTCATATTATGATATTATTGATCGCAAGGAGGTCAGCCTCTTTTAAATATACAACATACTCCAAATTCAGGAGTCAAAAAGTTCTTTCATAAAATTCCCAACTAATAGTAAAATTTTCCTGATAGGGACAGTTGGCAACTACGGTTGTTTTATCTCAAGATGCTGGAAGATAGTTCATTGTCTAGTCATTTGTCCACATTCAAAGAATTGGTCTGCAACTTAGAGAATATGGATGTGAAGTATGAAGATGATGATTTAGCTTTATTCTTGTTATCGTCGCGGTCGTGACTCACTTGTGTTGGATGATGTGATTACTACTTTGGATTTAAAGGAGGAAATGAAACAAATCACACTAGGTGGTTCTGAAATGAAAACCGAGGGTCTAAATGTGAGAGGACTATCATTTGAGAGAGGTTTATCTTCTTCCAGTAAAGCGAGATCCAAGTCAAAAACCAAGTGAAAATTCTTCAATTACTGTCACAAGAAAGGACATGTAATTGATGAATGTTACAAGATGAAGAAAAAAGAGAAAGAGAAGGCAACCACAAAGAGTAAGGATATTTTCGATTATGGTGAAATCGATGTAGCCGAGGTTGATTCTGATGGGGAACTTCTTGCTATATTTAGAGATGGATCATTACTTTCAGAGGCATGGATTCTTGATTCTGGATGTACATTTCACATATGTCCCAACATGGGTTGGTTCCATACATATGAGGACGTTGACCAAAGATCAGTTCTAATGGACAATGATGGTACTTGCTTGATTATAGGGTATAATGAGAATTTGGATGTTTGATGGAGTTGTCAGAACATTGGGAAATGCCAACTGAGCTCCCGATCTTAGGCGAAATCTATTGTCTTTGTTCTCTTGAAGAGAAAGAATATGAGTTTGTTGACAAGATATGATCACTTAGGGTGTTTAGCAGGGTATAAATATTTTGAAACTAAATCGCAAGACCTCAAACCTCTACAACTTGGATGGCCAGATAGTTACCAATGATGCAACGGTTGTTTCAAGGGTTCTTCAAATACAGATTAATCATGTTTATGACACCTTCAACTCGGCCACATGAGCTTTCATAGCATGTCCGAATTGAGTCAGAGAGAACTTCTTGAAAGTGATAAAGTTATGGAAAGTAGAAATGGTGAGTTCTTGGAGTGATAAGCACACGACAAATGAATCATTCGACTACATCTACCGACGACTCATCGAGGGTGTTAATTATAAATGCACCATCTACCCTTGTTGAGCTTAATAATTAAGGGTCATCGAGGGTGTTAATTATAAATGCACCATTTGGAACATTGGGCATAATAATTAAGGTATAATTTAACATGTTGATCTTTGGCCACTCATCATCCAATTAATATACTTTAATAGTTATTTTTGTTCTTATGTATATAAATTTTCAAGAAACCATATTTCAAATGGATGAAATTTTTATTGTTTGTTGATGTCCTCTTCATAATTCACTAACAATAATTTAGAATCATGAATATTAGATTATGATATAAGGATATTAAACATTTAAGCAAACAACACAACATAAAAATTAAAATTTCATTTCATCATTAAACTAACTACAACAAATCATAACTAAGGCCACATATATGCATCTCTGTACATGCATATGATTTTTAAGATGTGGAAAAGATTGTGTGAAGATGCCTAATCAAATGGGTGAAATTTAATGTTGACTATTTATCAAGGTTTTAAATAGTGTGAAACATTTTGTGGCAGCAATGTCAATCCAATTAAATTTTAGGAATCAAGACGAGACCACGACGCTTTTCAAGACGCAACTTATATCAGTAAATCTGTATAACATATATATATATATAAACTGTATATATATATATACACACACACACACATATTTTCACTAATTATTCAATTAGTCAATGATCTAAACAATTTAAAATTAGGTTATACACTAAAAAACTAAAAAGTGATACACTAAACAGGTAAGAAAAATCAAATATCATAAACCACACATTAGACCATGGCTTACCAATGCTCATACTATGGCGGATATTATGACGAGTGTTTGAGAACATTGTGATTTATTGATAACACGATAAATACTTTATAAATTTGAAATTTAAACTCTATCATATATTTTAAAAATGTGAAGACCTCTAAGGAGATGATGTATATTACGAAATATTTTGCCTAAGTGAGAAAGCAACAAGGGTATTAAGACTTTCAGCAAAACGACATGATCAAATTAATTTAATAGTGTTCCTACTTATAGCATTACAACTATTTAATGTGTAAAATATCTAAGGATTTATTATTTTTTAATTATTTTTGTCTAATTTATATAAAAGTATAAAACGAGTATATATTATATATAAAATATAAACAAATAGCAAGGTCTTTGTTGATCCTTCTATTATTAATTCCAGAGAACTCTAAAAAAACTATTAAAATACATTTTTTCCCCAAAACAACAACATTAAATTATTAAGTTGTTGGTTTATAAAACCAGAATATTTATCTCAATGTTTTCAGATTTTGAAAGATTATATAAATGAATTGTTTTTATATTTTATTTTTATGGATAAATATATATATATATATATATATATATATTTATTGTCGTCTTTATTTTTGATGAGTAGATTATAAAGACTCAAAAGAAAGAGTACCCCGCTGCAAGAAAATCGTACATAGTTCCTGATTCCTTTCAAAGCTGCGTCGCCTTTGGGACTGGTGAATTCTTCCTGCTTGTCAGCACATGCATTCCACTTTCCACTACAAAATCGACTTTGGCCCTCTAAATCTTACCTCACCCCCAAGCAAAGCACACCCCCCCCCCCCCCCCCCCCCCATCTCTCTCCTTCAATACCATTTCTATTCTGCATACACAATCTAACACTAAACTCACAAATCAAGTTTTTTAGATCTTAAATGGTCTCTTCTCTTCTTCATCATCGTCGCAGTAGTAAACATATAACGCCCTTATAGCTATCCATCAAGTATTTCTTCAAGAAAAATCATGAGAGCTGGTGGTTTCACTATCCAACAAGCTTTAAGTTCAGATGCAGCAAGCATTATAAAACAGGCGGTTACCCTCGCACGCCGCCGTGGTCATGCTCAGGTGACCCCTCTCCATGTGGCTAACACCATGCTCTCCTCCGCCACTGGCCTCCTTCGTACGGCCTGCCTCCAATCCCACTCCCACCCTCTCCAGTGTAAGGCTCTAGAGCTTTGCTTTAACGTCGCCCTAAACCGTCTACCCACATCCTCGTCCACCCCTATGCTAGGCCCGACTCACTCATCCCAGCACCACCACCAGCACCCCTCGATTTCTAATGCTCTCGTGGCAGCGTTCAAGCGGGCACAGGCACACCAGAGGCGTGGATCCATTGAGAATCAGCAGCAGCCCTTGCTTGCTGTAAAGATTGAGCTTGAACAGCTTATAATATCGATTTTAGATGACCCAAGCGTTAGCAGGGTGATGAGAGAGGCTGGGTTTTCGAGTACACAAGTGAAAACTAATGTAGAACAAGTTGTCTCTTTAGAGTTATCCTCTCAAACACCTCCTTCTACTGCTTCAAGTAATACCATCAAGTCTAAGGACTGTACAAAACAAAATACTGGTGTCAATCCACATCGTAATCAAATTACGGTGAGGAATGAGGATGTGATGTGCGTGATAGAGAGTCTTTTAAACAAGAAGCGCCCACGAAGCCTTGTAGTTGTTGGCGAGTGTGTTGCTACCATAGAAGGGGTAGTAGGAAGAGTGATGGAGAAGGTTGACAAAGGAGAAGTTCCTGAGGCTCTAAGAGATGTTAAGTTTATAAGTCTTCCTCTCTTCTCTTTTGGTCAACTTTCTAGAGGAGAGGTTGAACTAAAGCTTGGAGAGCTAAGGAGCCTAGTGAAAGGGCATGTGAGAAGAGGGGTTGTACTTTACTTGGGAGATCTTAAGTGGATTACTGAGTACAGGGTTAGTTCATGGGGTCAAGGAAGGGGATACTATTGTCCGGTTGAACACTTAATTATGGAGTTGGGAAGATTAGTTTGTGGTATCAATGAAGAGATTTGCGGAAAGCTTTGGTTAATGGGGATTTCATCATTTCAAACATACATGCGGTGTAGAAACGGAAACCCTTCTCTCGAAATCATTTGGAAGCTACATCCTCTTACAATTCCTGCTGGGAGCTTAAGCTTGAGTCTTGTTCCACAGAGGTATATAACCAGCTTTCATGGCATATTAAGGAGTCTTTAGTTTTGCTCTTTCCTTGGAACGCTACACAACTATAGTTTTAAATTTTACATTTTTTCGACCATCTTTAATTTAGAGTTCAAGATTTGATGGATTTTCGTCTTTACTTATTCCCTTTACTTCATTCTCCAGATTCTTCTTCATCTATATATACAACTTCCTTTTTTCTCTTTCTGCTTTTCTTTTTGATCATAGCATTTATAAAGTGACATTGATCATAATCAGTATTTTCTTTACAAATTAATTAAAAATATCGACCTTTTTCTTATGTTAAGTATCATCATTATCTGAGATTATTGGATTTAACAACTTCGATTTGTTAGAGCTCTTTACAAATTAATATTCCTCATCTGATCGTTTTTTTTCCCTACAGTGATATCCAAAGTGAGTGTGGAAGCAAGAACGCCAACAATGGGGGTAGTCGGCTGATGCTTGAAAGCGGAGACGAGAAGCAACTCACATGTTGCGAGGATTGCTCGTTGAATTTTGAGAGTGAAGCTAAAAGCTCAAGGTCCTCAAGCCTCCCTTCATGGCTTGCAGATGAGAAAATAGTAGTCAATAATCATGACCAGGTGAGTATCACATATGCTCTACTTTCGACACTTTAAAGTTACATCATATATACCTATATATGCTTTTACTTGGATATATAGTACAATAGTTTAATATCATTCTTGTATACTAAATTCAGGAATGTGTTTCGGTAAAAGAGTTGTGTAAGAAATGGAACTCAATCTGCACTTCAGATCATAGGAACATGAAACCCTTGTTTCAGAGAAGCTTAAGCTTCTCTTCTGTTTCACCTTCCTCACCAGCTTCTTGCTTTTCCTACAATCAAGAAAACCCTAATTCCAACCGAAACTCAAGCGACCGTCAACTTTGGGATTTTAGCGCCCTAGAGAAAAACTCGGAACCGTTTCTTGTTCATCATGATGAGGGAGAGCCCCAACAAAGATTTTCATCAAACCCTAACTCCACTCCAAATTCAGTTTCTTCGAGTGATCTTATGGAGGTGGAATATGTGCAAAAGTTCAAGGAATTTAACGGAGAGAATCTGAAAATCCTATGCAATGCTTTAGAAGAGAAGGCTCCATGGCAGAAAGATATTGTTCCTGATATTGCGGGTACGATACTAAAATGCAGATCAGGAATGCTAAGAAGAAAAGACAAGTTAAACAACAATGAACCCAAAGAAGAGACTTGGTTTTTCTTCCAAGGCATTGATTCACAATCAAAAGAGATAATTGCTAAGGAGTTAGCTAAAGTTGTTTTTGGGTCACATTCGGATTTTATTGCAATTGCTGTAAGCAATTTCTCATCATCCCCAAGGGTGGATACCGATGAACCGCGGAACAAGAGGTCGAGAGATGAACAAAGTTGTAGTTATCTGGGAAGGTTCGCTGAAGCAGTGTCCACAAATCCTCATAGGGTTTTCTTGATTGAGGATGTTGAGCAAGCAGATTATTGCTCCCAAATGGGCATCAAAAGAGCTATCCAAAGAGGAAAACTTACACACCCGAATGGTGAAGAAGTTAGCTTTGGTGATGCAATAATAGTGTTGAGTTGTGAGAGCTTCAGCTCTAGGTCGAGAACATGTTCTCCACGAGTGAAGCAGAAAGTACAAGAAGAAGAAGAAGGAAGTCCTTGTGTATCTTTGGATTTGAATATTTCATTTGATGAAGATCATGACGAGCAATCCATGTCCATGGATGATATACGGTTACTTGAATCTGTAGACAGATGTATCAATTTCAACATTCAAGATTTGTCACTGTAAATCTTGAATCTTGAACTTAATATCCAGCTTCCCAATTGTCTCAAAATTTAAATGAGAAAACTATTTCTTATTTCATATCCCAAATGTATCGTATTATTTATTTACTTTATATGAACTCTAATTTGAGTTCCGCAAAGTTCTTGAAGGGATCAATCTCGCAGAATTTCTCTTTTTGAAAATCCAAAAACCAGTAACAAATTTAATGATTAAACTTTTGCTATTTATTTATTAACGCATCCTTGTCATTAATTTATGACACAAATAAGTAATTTTAATAACAGTAGTGGACGCATGTAATTAAAAAGGTAGGACATAGATACCCTCCTAGTTTTTTGTGATTTAAACACCATTATGATGCTTAATGGAGTTGATATTAGGAAGAACAATATGCATTTTCCAAAAAAGACTTTAAACTTTCATGAAACTTGTGCACATAGAGCAACATATGGCAATCAATATGCGCATATATATATATATATATATATATATATATATATATATATCGAAGACCAAGTCGGTGGGGGCTCCATACAAATTATTTGCTTATAATTTCCCACAAGGATTTTTAAAGTATGGCTTTAAAAAGTTGTTTAAAAGTAAAACAATAATAATGAGACATGCACAAATGAGGCCTTTAATTTAACCACAATAAGGTTCACGATTCTTGAAATTCTTAGTGTTGAAATTTTCTGCCCAGTATTTTTTCTTGTATGTATACTTTTGTAATTTTTTTGGGTTAATTTCTTAAATTATCACATGAGACCTCGTAACAAACTACCTCAAAATCTTTTACTGTTCGGTTCCGGTTATTTAACATTTTCAGTTAAATTTAATTTGCAAACTTACTCAATATAACTAAAAATTAATTTTTGAGCTAATATATGTAATTGATAACATTGATTTTTACCAATTCAAATTATCACATTATAAGATCTTTGAGTGCTTAAAATATGTTCATTTACTTTAATCACATCATGAAGTCCTATTTTTACATGTACCTTTTATTCTTTTCTTGAAATATATACTTCTACTTTTCTAGTAAATAATCTTTAGACTAAGCACATTAAAATAACATGTTTAGAGTGAACATACAAGTTAACTTGGGTGTCTTGATAAAATTGTTTTTTTAAACAGCAACCAACGATCTTATAAAGACTAGCAAGCTGTTAGCAAAAGAACAACAAAATTACAAGGTTATGATAGAGTCAGTAGGATAACATCTCAACAGATATATACATATGTATATGCCTGTACATGTGTGTATATATGTATAGAGTTAATCTCTTAAGACCAAAAGAAGATTGATCATTTCGGTTTCTTTTTTTATAGATCAAGGAAACTAGCAACATCAGAAAGAAGAAATGTAATATGTTACTTATTGATGAGCTGTTAGTAATTCATTAAGGGCGTGTTTGGTTCACTTTGAGGAATGAGAAAGAAAAGAAAAATGGGAATATAAGCATGAGAATGAGAATGAGAATAGTAATAAGCAATGCATTGATACCATTTGGTTAAACTAATATAATCAATAAAAAATTAATTCATATAATATTTTGAATATAAATATATTTCACCCAACTTAAAAATATAAATAAGTTTCATCCAACGAGAAAATAGAAAAATGTTAAATAAGTGGGAATAACATTTCCATTTCCCCCAATTTCGTGAGGAATGACAATTAACGACTTTCGGGTAATGAACCCATTATATTATATCAAACCAGACCATATTTTCATTATTATATACTAATCCTCATTCGTTATATATCCCTCAAAAGCCCCAACGAAGCACCCCCTAAGTAATATATATGCTTAAACCTTTAACTTCAATTTGATGAGGAACTCAAAGTGATCTTACAATGTCCTAAATACTTATAAAAGCAAACCCTAACTATCTTTCTCTTTCTAATCTGAGTTATGAATAAAGGTAGTATATTATATGATCCATGGCGTATGGGTAGTGCAAGGAGAAAATATAGCTTTTCTTTTTTACCGGTTTACAAATGGAAAAAGCAAAATCTTCCCTAAGAAATATCAAGAGAAAGAAAGAGAGCACAACTTTTTATGGTGTGTGATGTGTTTCCCAAAAAGAATAACTTTCGACCTCTGGTTTTAGTAAGACCCAACATTCCAATATTAAGGAAAAAGCATTAAAAGGTGGGATTTAATTTAATATAAATACACGATTTATTTAAAAAAGAAAAGAAAAACTAAACCTAAAAAGCAAAAGCAAGAAACATTAGTATTATGAAATTCAAAGATAAGCATCTCCTCTTTAAACCTTAAAGATATCTACTTTAGAATCGCCAAAAAAGATGATTATCTTCTTTGCTTTAAACTTTTTATAACCCATTACCATAAGGATGGAATTTGTCTTTTTAACCTCTCTCTCTTTTTAACCTAACTAGGGTTTCCTTCACCCTTTGTCGAGTTGCATTCTTGACTCAGTAAGTAGTCATATTGCCTTTAGAAAATCTCGATTGTTTACACAAACTAAACTCTAACATATCAGTGGTTGGCTATATATTTTATATCCATTTCTTCTTCTTTTTTTAAAAGACAATACCTTATACTCCATATTTACTACGGTTTTTTGGGCAAAATCTAAAGTTAGGTACTCTTTTTAATTCTTAGTAATTATTACTCGAATTGAAATAAGCATAATGAAGATCCTTATTGAAACGTACGTTAAATCAAATATATATAATTTAGAAGGATGGTTAAACGAATTTGATTTGTGGATGATATTTTAAGTGAAAACTTTAGAATGAGCAACTTTTTGTTAGAGAAGATAACAAAGTAAATGGATAAAGGTTGATGCATATATTATTCCAAATTGAAATAGAGGTTGCTTTGTAAAATTTAAGAGCCTTTTAGTTTATAGATACACCTGTAAATTCCCTAATAAATTTATGTACCAAATGAAAGAGGAATCATTTGACCGAGACCAAAGGCTTTCACGATTTACTCAAATTCAAGTATAGGATTCAGCCCGGTCTAAAAGAATCCGTTCTATCTTAAGTGCATGAAATCTTTTATCCTTTTAGCCTAACATGCAGGGTCTCTTAAAGCCATCATGCAAATTGAATTTTTAAGTTTGCATGAAACAACATGGGAAACCACATATTAATTAACTTCAAGGACGCATATTATACAAATTTGTGAAGCTAAATGATGTATGTATGTATGTATGTATGTATGTATGTATGTATGTATGTACGTATGTATGTATGTACGTATGTATGTATGTATGTATGTATGTATGTATGTATGTATGCATGTATGCATGTATGCATGTATGACCATGTGCGAGAAACTAACTAATTTATGAGAAGGCGAAAAAGAATATTAAGTCACATAATTTATTAATTAAAAAATAACATAATTTTTTAGAAATTAAGATAATTATTATTTTGGATTGAATTAATCTTCAAAAATCTAATTATATCTTTTAGATTTATTTATTTTTTAATGTAATAAATTCATAATTATTTTATTTAACTTTTTTTATGATTATACTTTGATAGAAAAATCAAAATTTTCTTCAACATGATATCTACAATTAATTCATAATCTTTTTCACTATTTTTATCTAATTTTTGGATCCACGAATTTGAATCAAATGTGATGAACTTCTATGATACATTATGTGAATTTTTGCACATGTCACATATATGATAATATGTGTCTAAATATAAGTGAAGTTCATCACATGTAATAATATTTACATCACAAAAGGATTTATAAATGTAGATATACATAATCACATATATTAAAAAATATATATACGATTATGTA
>NC_037538.1:4839983-4851691 GCF_001531365.2 Cynara cardunculus var. scolymus
ATAAATAAATTTAAAAGATATAATAAGATTTTTAAGAACTTATTCAATTCAAAATGATTAATTCTAATTTTTAAAATTATTTTTTATTTTTTATTTATAGGATTATCTAATTAATGGATGGTGTGGCCCATATATATATATATATATATACCCCTCTAGACTATACAATCAGTTCAATCCACCAATCCACCATCCTTTTTTTTTTTTTCATTTTTTTTGGTTTTTTTTTATTACGATTGGTTACAATCGATCAAAATGGTAAATGTTGATGATTAAATGGGCGTTCCTGATTTAGTTGTAAGGGTTACAAGAATGCGAGTGGTTGTATAATAACCCACTTCTCTCTCTCTCTCTCTCTCTCTCTCCCTCTCTCTCTCTCTCTCTCTATATATATATATATATAATACACTTATAAAATGAAAAAAATCTTTCTGAATGAATGTTTTTTGGTAATGAGCCAATTAATTAACCAAAGACAACGCTTAGATATTCTTTTTAGAAACAACTTGACCAGATTAGGTATACACTTAGAGAATGAAATGATGAGTTAAATCGTTAAATGTTTTGTTAGTCTTTTATTTCATGCTGAATATAGTTTAACAAAGGGATAGAACTGAGAGTGCATTGAGTTGTAAGTCATGCATTGATCGTTCATGCATGTGGGGATTCTGCATGTTTGCTAGTTGTGCCCACGCCCAAAAAGGGATAAATCTCGCTTGAGTGAAACATTAACGTATCAAATCAGAATAAAGAAACTAAAAAAGTCACAATGCATGGTAAAAGTGCATATTAAAATATGGTAATGTTGCACTATAAACTTCACGTTAAGTACATATGTAGAAGAGAAAGGAGGATCTAGTTTGAATCCAATATTATAGGTTGCTTAATAAATTATTGAGGGTATGTTAACAAGAGACCGATATAAGTTGCTTCTTCAATTTTTTTACGAAAGCAACAAAATTATATCATCGACAAAACTAAATAAAATACAAAACGAAACTATATAGCTATGCATATAAACGAAGTTCAAACTAAAGGAAAACCTGAAACCTTGAACGAGATTGTTACAACGTAGAAAAAGGGAAGAGAATTAATACCAGATGAAGTCGAATACGTATGGCCAACGGATGGAGAAAAAATGTTCAATTATACGCTACATCTATTTCTTTCTTCATGTCATTTAGTTTCGGTCTTTAATAAAAACAATCATTCTTTTTCTTTCTTTCACCGAATGACTTTGTTTTCTTCTATTTTCCTTATAAAAATTGTGCATGAGCTCTTATTTTACATAACTTCTAGAAAACTTTGTGGATTTACAAAAAGAAATGGATTAAAATACAATCAATATTTTTCATGTGGTAACTACCATGAGGAAGTAGTAATGCATAAATGACAAAGATATGACATTGAGTTATTAGTTTTAACATATGGTCCAAGTTATACGTGTGGTGCTAAAAATAAGAAAAATACTAATAGAATACTCTTGATGCCATTTAACGTATCGCATAAATCATAATATAAGTTCAAATCCATTTTTTTAAATATTCTACATCGATTAACAAAACAAAACAGTAAAGTAAAATATGGCAGTCAAGAGTTAAATAATGGGGATAATATATAAAATGTGTAATATATATATATATATATATATCACTATTTTCTAAACAGTCTCTCTAAATTTGTTGACAGGGGATTCAACTTGATTACAAATTATAAATACACACGCAATATATACATTCAACATGGTAGAAATAATTAATAAAAGCGTCTAATTATACTATATTTGTTTAAAAAATATTATTATAATTTTAAACATATTTTCATAGCTATTATTCAAATATAATCTAAAATGCTAATTATTGATAACAACAAAAATAAAGAAAGTTTGTGGACCAAAATAAACTGCACAAATATCAAGTAAAAGTTACTAATAAATCGGCAAATAAGCATATTTAGTTTATAAAAACAGAAAAAAGTTGCATTAAGAGAATTATGAAACGCCACAGTTTATGATCTGGAGTCGATTTATTTGATAAATAACCATTTTTTCTTTAAAAAGGCAAAAGAGTAAATGTATACTTTTTCAATGAGCTTTACACATAAATGGAATGTGATCATCCATAACAATAACATGCATGATATCATGTGATCCCTTACGCAAAAGATGAGCCTAAAAAGTTGTACAAGTTTTTATTGGACACGTGTCTGCTATATATACAACTAAATCTTTAATGGATCTTCATGCCATTGTTGCTACATATTTCTGTGCAGTTTACCAAAGTGTCTTGAAGAAAAGCATGAAGTTGGTTCATTACCAGTCTTCTTTCAACAGTTGTACCTATATATGGTTAAAATTTGCATCATAATCGACCCTCCATCTCCAATTATTGAAACACTTTGAAGTAAAGACAAATTCCACGATTTGTGGCATTACCGTTATATACGCAAACCAAATTAAAATGAGTAAAGCTTCAAGACATTCAACTCCATTGACGATGAATAAAGACACGTGCGTCGTCCTTGCGATGAATGTGTAAAGTTTTTGTAAAAATTGTTGGAGTTTATACTTAGCAATCCTTTGGGTTTTTTGATTCTATATCAAGGATGGTTTCCAACGACAATTCAAGATCCGGCCCGGCCTTGGGTGTGCATCAATTTTAGTGGATTTCCGGAGAATTTTGTCTAGATGAATCAAAAGATCATTTAGTAAAGTACTTTTATTTTTCATTGTGAAAGAATTTAATTGATGTTGTTTTCAAAACGTAAACTAAATATGCTTTAACGACTTTCTAAAAAATAAACAAAAATAAGTTAATCATATTATGGTTAGAGACATTAATCCATCAAGTATCCGTTAATCCAACGGTAAAATGGCAAAGCTTTACATCACTTACTATATGTTGTGGTTATTCAAGTCTGCTTTATGACAAAAAAAATCTTTGATAATCGAAGATAAGAAGAAAGTGGATAAATGTTGAAGAATATGTTCGAATCATGATTATAAATCACATTGTTATATCTTTATTTCAACCCTTGTTTAGGTTTTATACCAATGATCTAGTTGACGAATATCAACAACTACTTTTTATGTTGGTAAAGCAAATGATATAATTATTTTGAAATATAGAACGGGTTTTCGTTATATAGCAATTGTCTGTGTACGTTTATGTTTTTTTTTTGTTTTCGTCTTAGATTTTATTTCATGTTCACTTCCATACATGATGTATGAGTAGAAGAATTCAGCTATCTTTTTGATTAGTAGTGTAATCAAATCTTAACAGATAAGTATTTTGTTAGTTTTTAAAGTGAGAGTGGTGAGTGCTTTGTTATAATGTGGAGTACTAAATGGGGTTACGGAATCTAATTTTCCCTTAAAAGCAGGAAGGAAGATACTTGGTGAGCATTCATATATTAATTGGCTTAGTAATTAATAATTAATAATTAATAATTAATTAAAAAATGTTAATAAAATGTAGAAAGTGGACAGCCCTTTTAAAACAAAAGTTGCTCACTTTTTAAACCCCTTTGTGGGTAATATAAAAACTTTTCTTTCTGATCTTTATGCTACTTTTTTCCCCTCCTTTTTATATGCCTTTGCCTTTTACATTTTCTGATATTAATTTCTTTTTTGTTTTAATTTTAATTCGCAAATTGTACAAGGTACGTAACATGGCTAATTAAGAGGGAAATTAGAGTTCTACATGCAAATGAACGACACATGGATCGCATTAATTCCCTTCCCAACCCACTCTTAATTCGTATCATACTTAACAGATTTAATCAACCCTTTTGTCTTAATTCATCAGCTCATATTAATTGATCTCGAATTACGGGATTCTAATTACTATGCATTTATTTAATCACATGTTGAGTTTTCTTGAAATTAATGGGTGTTTTGTTTTTTGCAGTGTCGGCGCAGTTGATCTAGAAAAAGTAGTTGGGATATTATGGGCATATATAAAAGTAAATGAGAAAATTCGGACCAAAGTATACGCGGTAATTTTTTTTATTTACCTTGTTTTGCCACTAATATAAATTAGGGCTCATTTTATACTAAAAAAATCGACTTTTGTGAATTTTTTTAGTTTTGATTTTGAATATCAAGCAAATTATATTCAAGTTTAATTTGGTAGGATATACTAATTACTTGATTTTAATTAGAAAGATAATTAAATCTAAAATAAACATTATAATTAATTAATCACACACGGACACAAAAAGATTGATACTGTAACTACAGAAATATGTAATCATTATAATTGAGAAAGTTAAGTAATATTTTGGGAAATATAAATCAACTATTTTTATGAACATCATACATTTTTGTTATACATAATATTATTAATTTTTATTAATAAATAATATGTTTCAACTTGAATATTATGTATTTTCATTATAAATATTTTTTTATGAATAATAAGTAGATAAACATTTATTAGATTCTTAAAATATTTATACTTCTCGTTTAAACCTCCCTAATAATAATATTAATAACTACAAGTTTGATATTTAAAGTTAAAAGTAAGATACAAAAGTTATTAGATTACTCCATGGCTTTTGCCTTTTCCTCTTATAAACTCTACTTTCTTAATTAATTCATCATCAATTGTTTCAATTCAGACAATCAAGTAGAAGTAACAATTTCAAAGATATTATATAAACTTTGAAATTTTATATCGTTAAAATGGTATTAATTAGGTCATTTATCATCTAACATAAATTGGGATTGTTTTATCTCCTTAGTTTCTTTATTATCATAGTACAAGACTTTGGATTTTATTGTTGTAAGTAATGTATTTTGGTTTATTATCAATTATGTTATGACAAGCATATAGTATTTGATATATATTTGTTTGGCATATGTTATAATTTATTGTAATAGACTAACAAGAACTTGTCACATATCGATCGAAGGTGAGATTGGTGAATTTGTGAGCTTATTTATTGATTGTGGCAACGCATCTCACATTGATCGAAAAAGCATTTTAAGCTTTTTATTTTAAATTATGAGCTATTAATAATACTTGTTATGGTTTTAAGTTGATTTTGAAGTCATATTGTGTCAATCTATCACTTTGGGGTTGTAGTGATACATTTATATAACACATTTAAGGATAAACAAATCTTTTATTTTGATACAACGATGGAAGTATTAATGTTTCATTATCATTTATTTGTTTTTAGGTCACCTCTTCGATCGATTTGATAATATAAAATTTAGATTTGTTCAGATGAACATACAAATTTTTATAAAAGATTTGTATTATTTGATAAAATATAAACTTAATTAGTTTAGACATCTAACATACCAATAATATAAAGAAAACTTAGAAAATTAATCGTACAACCTTAATATTAAATCAAGATTCCTTTCAATAGTTATGAACCCAAGACCAAAAGGTAAAATAACATGCATAGAAGATTAAATGTTCCATTATTATTGATTTTTTCTTACTTTCCTCTTAGATTTGATACCACATGAGGTGAGGAAGATAATAAATTAAGTTCTAGATTTGGTTAAAGAATTCACGAAATACAAGCTAACAAGTCTAGATATCTAACATGTCAATAAACTATAGTTCTAGATGTAAGATCTCACATCGGTTGAAGAGGAGAAATAATGTTTCCTCGTAAGGGTTTGGATATCTTCTCTATCGGACGCATTTTAAAATCGTGAGTATAGGTGTACGGACAAAATGAACAATATGTGATACGGTTGGTCTGAGATGTTACAGATGATATCATAGTCAAGAACCGGACTGGTGTATCAGCAAGGGCGCTAGCTCCCAGGGGGTGGATTTTAAGATCTCAAATCGGTTTTTTTTGGGGGGGGGGGGGGGAAGGGGGAACTAAGGTTGTCATGCCTCCTATATCAAACGCGTTTTAAACCTTGAATCCAATTATGTGGACAAATTGAACAATATCTTATACGATTAACCTGAGATGTTATATATTGTATCACAATGGGAACCAGACTGGTTTGTCGGCAAGGATGCTAGGCTCCCAAAGGGGGTGGATTGTAATATCTCAGATCGGTTGGGGAGGGGAGGTAAGACTGCCTTATAAGGGACTGTATACCTCCTTTAAAACACACGTTTTAAAATCATGAGTCCAAATATGTGGACAAAATGAAGAATATCCGATACGGTTGACCTCTGTGATGCTACACTAGATACCTTAAAAATCAAATTGATATTAAATCAATATTCTTTTTAATGATTATGAAACCATGACCAATAGATTAGATATCATAGAAGATTAATAATCACAATAGTCACTACAATAAAATTGGGTTTATATGAGGTCATCTAATAAATAAGTGTCATAATATATCACTTTACAAGATATAACTTATTGGACAAAAAAAAAGCGTCATAAATTAAGACGTTGTAATAAGTTTATACTTTATAGGACGCTATTGGGCATCTTAACAAGTTTTTTATGACACTTTTAATACAAAGTGTCGTATTAGCTATTTTACTGGACACTTTTGAGAAAGTGTCATATAAACCCATTTTTTATAGGATATTTTTTTTCAAATAGTGTCATATAAAATAGTTAATCTGACTTTTTTTTCTTCATAAAAGGGTCCTAACAAACTTGTTACTACGTCCAAAATCGTCATATAAACTTATTATAACACATTTAGATAAGACGTGTTTTCTTTTGGTCCTATAAATTATATCATATAAAGTGGCCTATTGGGATGCTTATTTATTGGTGGCCTGCTATAAACCCACACTACAAAACAAATGACTTTTACCTACAAAAATCACTGAGGGAAATTTCCGTCCATGATTATCCACGGATCATCCAGAAAATACCAATGGTTCGGTACAATCCAATGTCTTTTGAAAAAATACCAATGGATCACTCAGAAAATATATGTACTTGGTCACCAATTTTTGTGACGGTTTTCTCATGGAAAAGTAGGTAG
This sequence comes from Cynara cardunculus var. scolymus, assembly GCF_001531365.2. Classification (NCBI taxonomy): domain Eukaryota; kingdom Viridiplantae; phylum Streptophyta; class Magnoliopsida; order Asterales; family Asteraceae; genus Cynara; species Cynara cardunculus. The sequence goes on from NC_037538.1 coordinate 4,846,921, forward strand.
GATAAATTCTTTTGTTTAGTAGCGCCAATATTGTTGTAGCAATTACATATTAAAATGTTATGCGTTTATAATAGCGCGTTCATGTGTTAAGTCATAAGTGGGATTGTTTTTATTTTATTTTAAATATGGAGCATCTTGACTTGGATTAGTTGAATATGTCTAAAATTAGGCTTCACAATTCTAGATAATTTACTTTGCAATTGTATAATAACTTAATATGTTCGCTGCATATTTCTTGAGATTGGATGCTATTGATTTCTTTTGATGTTATTCTATGAATTCAGTGATAGAAAACCGAACAAGAATGTCACATCATAAAAATATAAAAAAATTGAAGAAAACGTAACATCATAAAAACATACGTTAAAACTGTTTTAGGACAAGTCCTACACAATAAGGCAACAATCAATAAAATAGGTACGTGTTTGAAAAGGTGTGCCAATAAGATTAGTAAGGGGTTGTTCGGTTTGTTTTCAATTAAGAACTGCATGGTAAAGTTGTGTGCATGATAACGTATAAGTTGTAGTGTTGAATAAATAGTCTAAATGTTATAAATGATCATTTTATCCTCGATCTATATTTTTGTCTGAATAAAACAATTATTTGATAAAAATGTTGAATAAATGGTTATTAATATAAAAAGATATCGATTTAAACGTGAAAGGAAACCTTGTGAAGCTTTTAATTATCTGAAAGGAAACAAGAAACACTTGATAAAGGAAACCATATGAAGCTGTCCAAATATTCTACAAATTTATACAACAGGAAATACTTGAAATTCTGCAAATTCATACCAACAGGAAACACTTGAAATTCTGCAAATTCGTACCAAAATCAATATCCTTACCGCCACAACTTTTGATTATTTAAAAGGAAACCTTGTGAATCTACCTAAATTCTACATTTTATTCATTCGTTAACAATAAATACCTATTCTTATAAAAAAACCCCTACAAATTGGAACTAGAACCAATTGACTTCCACCAATGTTTACTTGACAAAACCAATTTGACTTGAGACCAAATGTTGATACCAACCTATTGATTTCCATCACTGTCTATTTGAGACCAAAATTGGAACTTTTGAACACCACAAAAAGATTCAATAGAAATCACACCCCATCTGCCAACATGGAAAAACCAAAAAACCATAGGAGATTTCGAAAACAGATTTGATCTAAAACCCATCTAATCAAAAACCTAGAAGAACAAACCATAGGGAAAAATCTAAAATCATGGAGAGAAACCATAGGCTAGAAGAACAAACCACAGAGAGAAATCGAAAACCATGGGCAGAAGAAATTAAAAACCATAGGAAAAACAAACCAAAAGAAGAAATCGAAAACCATAGAAGGAACAAACCATAAGAACAAAATCGAAAACCATAGGAACAATTTGGTAGCTGTGATGGTGGAGACACGCATACTTGAAGAAGATAAGAGACCGATTTCTTTGGAAGAAGTCGCCTGAACCAGTAATCAGTACTTAGAACTGGAAGCGTGAATGGAAGTTTTGAACATGAAAGCATGAAAAAGAAGCGTGAACTAGAAGGGGAGGTTTCTTTATCGCAAGAGTAGTTGAGAAAATTTAGGGAAAATCAAAAGGCTGAATGTAAAAAAGTGTTGCTTTCTAGATAACCAATTAAGTCATCGCGGCTGAGTGAATAAGTCACAACCGAAAAGGTAGTGAGGGCTGAGCGAATAAGCCAAATCGGCTATACAACTCATTAAGGCACAACCAAACAACCCTTAAATTAATAGATTGGTTAAATAATTAGGAGTGAAATCAAATTTGGTCTCCAAACTGTCATTTTCAACGTCATTGGTACTTACTACTTATTTATTACACATTTGTCCTTGGCATAAGCAAAATTGATTGGTTTTGATCCCTCACACTATTGACCATTAGTTTTTTCTGTTGGATCATATTAAATATGGAGTATTTTTTTCGGTTTCTATTTTCTTTTAAATTTAAAAAATATATATGATTTATGATACAAATAATATATATATATATATATATATATATACATACACACAAAAGAAAGAACCAAAAGATCGTTTAATGATAAACTTTCTATCCTTTTTATCTTTTTTTTTATTATTTTGATTTATTTTTAATATACAATCAACACATTAATTGCTAACCCTATTTTTTAACTCCATTTTCATTATTTTATAAAGGAAATTTGAGTCCACAAATATATAAAACTATATATAATTTTATTTACGTCGATACATGTATATTTTTAATTACATTATATGTATTAAAGGAAGAACAAAAAGGATTGTTTAATGATAACATTCTATCACATTTATCTTTTTTCTCATTATTTTGATTTGTTTTTAATATACAATCAACACATTAATTGTTAATCCTTTCATTTTCCTATTTTTTAACTCCATTTTCATTATTCTATAAAGGAAATTTGACTCCACAAATATATAAATCATATATAATTTTATTTACATCAATACATGCATATTTTTAATTACATGACAATTGTAAAAATAAATCATCAAAATTGTAAATTATTACTATTTGTAATTCATAAATCGTATTGTCATGCCCAAAATAACTTTTCAAACTATCCAACGAGATCATGCGGCTATCAATTAGTCAATGTTTTAACTGATCAACAATTTCAAATTTCATAAAATAATTATAACATACATTGTTGATCCAAATTTTTCAATATAAAAGAGTCATTTTAAAAAGTATAAAAACAAAACTACTGCCATCACTATTAGAAAAAAAGGAATTAACTAACAAAAGAAAAATTAACCAAATACACATCTTTTCTCTTCTCTGAAATCTACAACAAACAAGTGGCAGATGCATGATTCGAACCTACATAGAAAAACTTTAACAGATTTACGATTTGTCGCTTTTGACCACTCTCTCCTTCCCAGGTTAAGCTCTTTCCCCTTTTAAAAATAAATGTTCCCAATACTTTTTAATCTTGAGGGGGATACTCGATGAGGGGTAGATTAGAGGATTGAGTTACGATGAGGAGAAAAATTAAGGTGAGAAGCGTAAGAATTGATCTCCACTCTTTGATGCACATTAGGATGAGATGTATAGAGATACACCCAAAAAGTTTTTTTGTAAAACCTTGGGATAGTGAGGTGGCACAATGAGAATTGAGTATCCTCATATGGTGATTTTGTGGTTGAGTTTTACTTGTCCTACATTGGAGAGTTAAAAGATTTGAACAAGTGAAGTGTATAAAAAGATGGATGGTGCCTTTATGTCAATTCATGGTTCCTTATAGGGTTGTCATGACCTTTTTTGAAATCTATAACCATGATTGGAATCAAAACCAACCACATGGTAAAAATCATAGTACAAAACTAAAAGTAAAACCAAGGATGATGACTTGGCAACATGTGGTCTGATTGTTCTTCAAATCTGAAAAAAAGTTGACTTTTATCATCTCACATTGGTAGAAAGATGATAGTTTGAAAGATGATGATGGATGTATAAAAGCGTGATGGAGCTTTGAAATCTATAAGAAGATGATGGATGTATAAAAGCATGATGGAGCTTTGAAATCTATAATCTATAACAATGGTTGAAATCAAAACCATCCAATTGGTAAATTTTTTGTGCAAAACAAACACAAATGATACATTTTTTTCTTAACAGGAGTTGTGATTATTGTAGTACTTTTAATAACAAATATAGTTTAAATATCTATTATATCACTTATATATACATAGAATGAAAGTGTTGACTTAATGACGTACTTTCATCTATGTTATTATTCTCCAAATCATGATTTACTGTGTTGGAGGGGATGTTATAAATATAAATACAATCCAGAGTTTTCAGACATGTCACACTTCCGCTCGAGTCAAGGCTTTTACGTTTTTTTTCTTAAATTGAGTTTTGATCACCATGTTCGCACCCGGTGTCGAACACTAGTATATCTTAAATGTATGTGGAGAGAGAGAGAGAGAGGAGGCCTTATCTTCGACGTCCTCATTTCGTCAAGGCCTCAACCTCCCTTACCCCTGTCAACACCTCCATCTCCTATAAATTTTCATCTCTGTGTGACGTGATTCCGTCTTTCGAACCCTATATACTCTTGCCACCATACAGGACAGTCCCCAACTCGCTAGATCTCGCACAAAAACATATCTCTCCTCAACATTTAATTACTTTTGAAATAGTTCTGAGACCAAATCGAAAATTTACTCAACATTTAATTACTTTTGAAATTAAGTTCTAACAACTTGTATTATTTGATAAGATGTATACAGTAGATTATTACGCTCAAACATAAAGTCATAGCAAGCGATAGATGTGTTGATTGCTCTCATTGGTCCCTTGATAGAGACACGTGAACCCTTCACCACAAGAACCCAACAAACATTATGGGAACCAAAACTTATTGACTTTTAAATTGAGGTTAGAGATTATTCATATCGCTTTATATATGCAACATAAATTAGTTTTTTTGGATTTTTTAAATTATTCCCATATGAAGGTTAAATATGATGAGAATATAAGAAATGAAGATCAAGAAAATGTTCATATGTGAATAATTTAAAAAATCCAAAAAAAAATCAATTTGAAGATACATATGTGAACCGATGTTACAACCATTCAAGTGGGTAAATATGCATCTTTAAGTAGATTTTTGTTAATAATTCACATAAAATTTTCTTTCTTATCTACACAAGATAGGCTTCTTTTATATATATATATATATATATATATATATATATATATATATATAGAGAGAGAGAGAGAGAGAGAGAGAGAGA
>NC_037538.1:4851986-4875879 GCF_001531365.2 Cynara cardunculus var. scolymus
CCTCCACAATAAAAATGATTAATCAAACTCTCATAATTACAAAAAAGTAAACAAAATAAAAAATTATGATTGGTTGAATGAGGTGAGTTACGATTTTTACAAATTGAATGATTTTCATTTAATCGCTCCCATATATATATATATATATATATATTATATAAAGAGAGTCAGGTTTATATGAGAATAATAACCAAATAAAAGGATAAGATAACGGTCGAACCACATGTGATTTTACACTAAAATCACATGTGGCCAGGTCGTGGGCCACGTCTCTCAAACACCTTTTCTTGATCGTTAGTGTCAAATCACATGTGATTTTACATGTGTCTTAATTGTTTTCGTGAGTTATTGTTCTCGTTTGACATCCCTCTCCAAATATATATAAAGCCATACCGGTTAAAATCAAGGACATTAGTTAAAATCAAAAGGTAGGTTAAATGGAGTTAGATTATTTCTTTAAGAAAGTAAGCTTTACTAGTTTTAATAGATTCCTTTGCTTTGACATAAACATCTATGAGTTTGATATGTCGATTGTAGTGCCAACACTGACCAACTTGTTGGTGATTTAGTGTCATCAAATAATTTATATAGTTGAGATTGACTTGATATAGTTGAATGTTCAAGGTGGAGTATTAAGACAAATCTGGTGATGCAAAATGCATGCATATATGTGCCATCTTAAATCTTAGATCGTCATATAGCAAGGGTCAAAGAGCTATGCCCCCTTGCGAGGTTTTAGAGACAATGCTCCTGGCGAGGTTCTAGGGGTAACGCTCTTGTTGGATCATCATTTGATGCCTGATGGCCATTAGCATTAGCGACAATATCAACTGATGCACCATTTAATGAACAATTGCAATCATAACAATTTATGTAATCATTAGTGACATCTCTTAGTTGCTATATTAACTACCTATAAAAAGTTTTTTTATTGATCAGTTTCTACCTTACAAACAAGCGTGATTGGTACTTGGATTATCCCAATACAACATGCTCTAAGTGTCGAAATATTGTATTGAAATCTGCAACCTGTACAAGATCCAAAAATCTACCAAAGTGATTTTAACCATGAAACTCGATAATTTATAATAGTTTACATGGGTTTATTTTCACAATACCAAGTTCTTTCGTTGGTTTCTAATTTGCAACACAAAAAACAAAAAAAGGTTGATGACTTGTCATAAATCAACTTTTTGTGATGGAATGAAGTAATTACCTACCTAATAATTAGACAGTTTTTCGCTTTTCTTCTTTTTAGTGCTCAATGTGTATAAGTTGAAAACATTTTGATGTTAACATGTCACTGAAACTTTCTATCAGTTCTTTTAGACATATATTAATTAATTTCATTTTTTAAAGAACACGTCAAACGTTTTATTAGACATGTATATATGATGTACAAAGCTGCATATGAGAGGGCTTACCGCTTACCTTTAAATTTAATTTAAAATATAATCGCTACATTTGAAAATTTCTTATTGATACCTCTTTTAGTCTTTTATATGCATCGTTGATTGAATTTTGATGGCACAAAATATATAGTTAAAAAGATGTTTTTGAAAGGGTTGCAAGTGCGATTCGTATAGTAGCTAGCTAGGTTGATCGCTATTTGAAAATAAGGGGAAAACATGTTATAGAAAGTGTCTTCGTAACTATATAACATAACACATAAATTTATAAAACTTCTTCAATTCTTTCACTAATGCTAATGAAAAAGAGTAGGAAACAAGAAGATAAGAGACACACTCATTAGGGCAACCAAATACACACACTTTTTTCACCTTTAGGGGTGTGTGTGTGTGTGAACTTTATATTATCCTATCTTTCCCGAAGAGCCATTGATCCATTCTTCCTTGTATCTTATTGCTATGGAAGCCTTTTTCTTCTACCCACCATTATTGTTTATTTACCTAATTAAATTGCTTTCCTCAATTTATATTCATAATTTTTTATCATCATCAAGATAAGACTTGCCTTTTTCTCAAGTGGGTGATTATTCTTTTTGGGTATCTTTGCATCTTCATTAGTTTGTTATGCGAAAGTTGTGATTTGATATTAATATATTTTCCTGTGAGCCAAAAAACAATGAGCCCATGGCCTTTGAAGTTGCAAGGGTTAGCAGCAAGTTGCCATGATGTACTCAAGTGACCATAATTTGGCTGTTCTCAAAATCAAGTTAACTTTGTATATATATATATATATATATATATATATATATATATATATATATGAGTATTATATATTGAATATTGAAGAATGCATAAATAGGTCACTTACAAAAGTTTCATCTACTCAAGTATGGTTTATTTGTTCTTTAATTTGAAAAAGAAAAAAGTTATGTCTAATGGTAGCTCTAACATTTTTTATTGCTACCTAAATCAAAGTGTTGATATAGTCTATCTTCAAAAGTTATGTCCCTTTCTATATGATATGAAATTCTATACCATCTTACTTTGAAAATGCTTTAACTGTAATTAAGTAGACCATTTAGTGAAATCGTGTTTCACTTATAGTACTATAGATATATGATTCCCTTCGAAACAAACCTATGACAAACATTTTTTCTTATGAAATAATGCATTTATGTTGTTTGATTGTGAAAAACTTTAAATGCCTATTTGGCTTATGGGATTTCGTACGATTTGAAATTGAATTTCATTTCAATCTAACTTTTACTTTAAAAAAAAGTCCAAAATTGAAATCGTTGAGATCCCATGAACGTGGGATTTAGAAAACCCATGGAGGTAATTGGTATTTTGCAAGATTTCGTATGACTTGTGTTTGTAATGATGTTATAAAATATGTTAATGAGAATCAGGTAAAATGTGAATTCGATAAGATTGCTCCTTATGCCCTTGTTGAGAATGATGTTAATCTAGTTCGTTATAAAATTATCTATCAAGCGTGGAAAAAAAATAGTTGTTTTATAATAATTAATGATAAAAAAGTAATTTAATTATTTTTATATTTTTTTACATTTTGTTTTTACAAATTATTAAATAATATAATTTAATTTCATTATAAATCTTATAAACAAAAGACACCAAAGATTCTAAATCATTACAATTCTAATCATTCCACAAAATCCAAATCCCTTAAAAATATTATTTCAAACCAAACGAGCTTTAAAGAGGTTCAAATTATATGTGTGTAAGCTCCTATGTCGTGGAATTTTTTTTCGAATTTAAGAAGGAAAAGAAAAGGAAAAGGAAAGTTTATTTGTAATTTTGAGAGTGAATGAACAAAAGAAAAGAAAATAAAATAAAATAAAGTTTTAACGTTTCTTGAACATGAAAGAAATGAAATGAAAGATGTCAATTACGTACAAATACACTCTTATTTATTTTACAACAAATTTTAATTATGAATAGATATATTATTTTATAGATATTTGTAATTCTCTTATTTTGGGAGAAAATCGATCTTCTTTTTACTCTTCTTTTCCTTTTCTTTCCTTCCTATAAAAACTTGAGAGCCTGAAATATTCTTTCTCTCATGAAAATAGACTCAAGAAAATTGCATTAATGTTTTATTCATTTGCGTCATATACTTCATCTCATATATGACGGTTGTTTTTAGATACTATGCATACCGTGTAACCAACTTTAATTGGTACATGTAATTCCTTTTTGCTAGAGTTGCGAAGATTAGTGATTATTAATGATGATGACAGATAGAAAGATTATGGTCTTTTTAATCAATCAGATACGGGAACTAATTGGATATGCCTTTACATGATGAAACTTTTAATAAGTCCATCATAGACACAATAACAAGATGTTTATTGATCGTTTTGTAATGTTTGTATGGTACTAATACGTTTTACTAGGCATCAACTAAAAGTAAAAAACAAGTGAAAATACATGTATTGAAGTGTCCATTTAAATAATAGTTAGTTATATATGTTTTATAAGATACAATTTCTTTTAGGGCTTGGTTAAGGTTCATGATTATACGATTCATGTTATCCCTCCGAAGCTCTTATATCATCTGCCACGAGCTCCTGAATTCATTATTTGAGTAGAGGAAACGCCTAAAAAGGAAGCAACTAGGCTAGACTGCCCATCCTTGAAGAATTCCTATTAATTGTTGATGGATAACAATCCATTTTGTTCGCTTTTGCTGGACCTTTCTCCCAATCAATCGTAGGGTTCCACGCATGAGAATGCTAGCTAGAATCAAACAAAAGGTTCCATAAGAATTGTAATGCCCGTAAATCTATAATTTCTTGTCAGTATATATGTTGTAATTATGGAAGTCAGAAACTTTATGAAGGAATTGATGTTGGTTTAAGACTTGTGGTTCAAAGTGATCAAATCGGTAAAAGAGGCCAAGTCATTGTTTAAATTCAAGTTTTAGGCACAATAAACTTTCACCACGGCTTTAGCCATGGGAAGAGTCGCGGGAGTCGATTTGAGCGGCTTAAATGCCGATTTTTCCTAAGGTTTCATCATTTCCACACACCTCTTATTCTCTCTCCATTAGAAACGTTTGGGAGCATTTACTTCTACATTTAAGGTGTTCTTGGAACCTTTGAAGCTAGGATTTCAACTTTAGGCCAAGTGCCTAGTTCATCTCCTCCGTCTACCCAGGTGAGTTATTTCCCTATTTTATTTTTTAAACCTTTTTACAATCTAAATCCTAGATATCTTTATATTTCATTGAATGCTTTTATGGACCTCGTTGTTTAGCAAGTGTTGGACGATTGTGGTTACATCAATGGTGTCTCTATTCTGGGAAAATGGTCTTGCCTTCAATATGAATTAAAGTTTTGAGATCTAGTATTGATCTAAGACTTCTTTTAGGTAATTATAAACTTATATTTGCTGAAATGAGGGGTTTGATGCACAAGAGAATTTGACTAAAGGTTTCACTTTTTGGGGGACAAATAGCTATATTTGAGATTTTACTCTAAATGTTGGGTAGACATTGCTTAAATTTATGGAAGCTATACATTTGTCTTATTTGGTGGTTTTGTCTTACCATCCTTTGGTCGTGGTGTGTTGACGTTTATTGGTAAGAAGTACTTATTAAATCCTTCAAGTGTGCATGTTTTACTCTTAATGTCTTGTTGCATTGGATCCAAACGCATTGTTCATAATTTTTCCATGTAAGGAGTTTTGATGTTCTCTTCTGTCGTTGGTTCGGGAAAAGGGAGAAGTTTTGATGTTATCGCCTAATATAACCTTTGATTTCGGCAAATGAAGAGTTTTGATGTTCTCATCTTGTAACCTTGGGGGCGACTAAGTAAGGAGTTTGGACGTTCTTATCTTAGCTTCAAGTAGAGTATATCTTGCATGCCTAAAGTAGTTAACTTGTCAACATCTTAATATGGCTTACTTGTGTTCTGGCACTTGATGGAATTTGGTCTCCCCCGTTATCGCAAGATAAATTGTTGTACCTCACTCTTCGATTAATTTTGAATTGTAATGGACTATGGTACCCCACCTCCAATACACTCATTTTTAAGGGAGGTAAATCTTTATAACTACCTTATCTTTGAGAATTGTGGTTCCCAATGATTTACTATAACTTGATTGAGCTCACTAGACGTTAGTCTAACACTTTATATTATTGTTTCATTTTAGCAGGGAATAGTAAGGATGAGTCTAAGGGTCCATGATCTAGAGCTTGGAGTACCATTTAGAGGCACAAGTGGGGTACCATTTTTGGATAGCTCATACTTTTGAAGATAGCAACCTAGTTAGTTTATGTAACCCACGACTTAAATCTAATACTACTACGATTATGTAGAATTATTTAGAACTTTGATACATAGCTTTATTTTGTACTATCTTATAAACATTGATATCATCTTTGGATAATAACTCTCACTCTGTATTTATGGCCGGGGATTTTTTTTATCTAAGTTCTAATTTATTTGTGTTTTCAAATTTTAAGGTTGTTATAATAATGCTAGTAACTTGTCTTGAAGTGAAGAAAGAGCCATTAGTATATTGAACTCTTCTTGTAACTATGTTGATGTTCAACGGGAAAAATATATAAAATTCCAGATGTTGTTTTATATTTTTGTCGGTTACTAATCGAACATGTCGAATAATCATTTTATTATTATTTCAATCAAATCTACTGTCATCAAAAATTGTTATTAACCATTAGAATAAATTACTTCTTATTCGTAAATTCCTTTTTCTCTATTATATTATTTTCTCTCAAATAGATTATCTATGCCAATTAATTTAATTACAAGTATGCAAAAGTTGTATTAATTTTCCCAAAACCAATCTTGTATGAAACATGCCTCCAAGATTATCAATATGAGGAGACATTTTTTTGGTGTAGTCTGAGGCTTATGAGAGGTTGAAGATCGAACTTAAAACCTATCTTGTATTTTGACAAAGTCGAGCCACCCTTATACAAAACGGAGATACATGCCAGAGACTATGTTTGAATAATTTAGAAGGAGCAGAATTAATAATATAAGCGTAAGAATACCTTTTTTTATGAAGAGATGTAAATTTTTTTTTGAAGTATATAATATTTATATACGGCAAATGCAACAAATAAACTCACACACTCTCTTCATCTTTGGTGAGGTTTGAACCCTTGACCTTTTAGGAAGCCAAGGGTTACGATACCACTAGGCCAAAGGCCCTTTGGTAAAGAGATGCAACTTTGTTTATATATTATGAGTTATGACAACTAATATGATAATCAATTAGATTAAATGAATCGTAATTATACAACTCAAGAAGTCAAGAACTCAAGATTTATATCAAGTATTATGATATAATTAGTGTATTATGTATTCCAGAAACTATGGTAACGGTAATGGTGTCATATATATATATATATATATATATATATATATATATATATATATATATATATATATATAGCAAAAGGGTATGTTGCTATACCTTTTTATTTAATTATTTCTCTTGACCACTTTGGTTAGAGTCTCGAATATGAGGGACTTGATGAACCGAATGTGTTGATGGCCCCTTGGAATATTGTCTTATGGTATCTAAAAACTTTGGACCACAAATTGCTTGAACTTAAGTACTTTGAAGGTAACTTGTTTCCAAGGGAGGGAACATAATTAATTAAAGCTTAATCATGAAGATTTTTTAGAACCATATATAATGAAATCATGTAATTATAATTAAAACATCCATCTGATTGTCGTTAATTAAGTCTAAAACTCCAAATTAGCTAGTCTTTAACAACATAACGATCCCATTCGAACAAAATCTAGTTTGTAAACATTAAAATCTTTATAAGCCATAAAAATATAAGTAAATAAAAATTCTCGTTTCTTATTAATCCTCCCAACGTTATATTTCCTTCATTATAACTTATAATTCGAGAATACCTTTAAACGAATTGGATAAATATTAAATAGAAATACAAAAAGAAAAAGGACCCACCAAAACCAAAGATAAAAGAAGAATTGTTGGCATCCGGGAAAGATGGCATATGGAGACAAAGTTTCCACAACCACATTCACTGGCCTTTAAAATTTTCAGACTTTAAGAAAAGAAACACATTTAAGTGCACACACAACAAAATATATACTTAAAGTGCTTATTTAGATATCCCTATTCTTCTAAAGTACTAATCGATTCAAGTAAACAACCATTCTCAATCAATATTTTAAAACAAATACATTTGATTAACATATACTTTTAAAAAACCATCTCATAAAATAATCTTTAACGAATATCATATAATTTTTATGATAAATATCAGTATTAATTATTGTAAGTTATTTGTATTGATATTAGCAAACATGCATGTATATATGCATCAATGGCCAAAGCAATAGACGAGTCTAGTAACCATTAATAAGTTTGAAGGCTGGCTTTCTCTTTTTATGTATTTTTCAATTTATATATATTCCTAGAAGATGAAGCCACCCACAGTTTAATTTACTAACATTGATTAATGGGTAATTTCGTGCACTTTAAATGCATGAAAGTAAGGGAAGATTGATGAATTGGTAAAGTCGTGATGATATGCATTCAAACTAGCCACCAATATACGTCTTTGTCTTACATAATTTCTTCTCTGTGGGGATATGCGCCATGGCTGTAAAAGCAAAAGACCTCCTCCAAAGTAATATATGTCTCTAAATCCCAAGAAGAACCAGTAACAGATGCTTTGATCATCTTCAAATCATCATGCATGCATATATACATATATATATATACATCCAATGAAAGCAAATCAAAAGCTATACATATATATACACACATACATACATACATACAGAAGCATGGAAGGTTGAGAATGCTTTTAGTGTTGTACGTAAGAGGACCGGTCAAAAAAGAAGATGAGTTATGGAGATTTGGGAATGGGAAAACATGCGAATAAAACCCGAAAAGGGTGGATGTGGGCTGATGATTACACTATGGCTATGCCATTGGAGCTCCTTTTTATGAACTCTTTGGTCCTTTTCTTCTTTATCTCCCTCCTTCTCTCTCCCTCTCTAGGGATTTGTGACACTTGATCCAGTCTTTAGTTTGTTTGATCTTTCTTCTTGTCTTGTGGATCGTTGTTTGGAATTTGGTTCTTATATATGCAACTTTGAAGGATTAGAGATTCAAAAGGTGCAGCTGGGAAATTAACAGCATGCAAAAGTACAAAACTTTCTGTAAATGGGAACCTTCATAATGAATCATTAATTAGTATTACTTGTTTTTTTTATTAACCTCGATATCCAACCCGCTATGCGAGCCGACTAATCTTAGGATGACCACCTGTTTTGCAGATAGTCCGAAGTCACCGCATTTGAACCTCCGTGGCCACAAGGGGATTTTTATTCCTTTTTGAATTTGAACCTGAGACCTCCTGGTACTTTTGACTTTTGGAGCCAAATTCAGACCAATCAAACACCACCCTTGTGGTTTAATTACTATTAGTTTATATGTTTTATTTTGTAACCGTAACGAAATTAGATTTTTAGGACTTCTAAGATATGTAATTGTCTTGATAAATGGCTTTATATGACTTAAGTATTTGTATATGACGTACCAAACAATAAATCGTCATAAATTAAAGCATTCATAATAAGTTTATGTCACGTTAATTTTTAGGCGTTGTACAAAAAATTTAGAACAATTTTGAAATAAAATTTTGAGTTAACTATTTTATATGACATTATTTTAAAAATTGTCATATAAACACAAATGCTCTTTAAAATAGTTAAAATGACATTTTATTCTAAAAATGTTGTAAAAACCTTATTAAATTAAACACTTTATATACCTATTGCAAAACTTCTAGAAAGAATGTTTATTGGTTTAATCCTATAAAACTTTCTATTAGAACAATTAGACATTTTAGGCATTCTATAAATTAATTTTTGTAATAGTGTTTTTTATGCATTAATTGCATCTAGTATAATCTCATCTCATTTCATGTTCTACTTGCATCGTGTTGATCCTTCGATGATATTTAGGGGTATGCAAGAAGCCATGCAATCTAATTCAAACCAACCGATTCAATTAAAATCAAATGACCATAATCGCATATCCATTTATAATTAATCAGCTCCAGAATTTTAATATCCAAATTGGACCGGTCGATTTGTGGATGATATTTCAAAATCCAATAAAACCGAACCGATCTCATCTAAATATAATCCAATTACCCATTCAATGACCATCAAATTAATAACTAAATATAATTATTAATATTCTACAATACTGGTTTTTATTTGATATATATATATATATATATATATATATATATAGGTAGTGATTTTTAATAAATTACTAAAATATATGAATAATTGGTAGAAACAATTAATTGATTGCTTGAAAATTGTCTCAAAATATTGAATGGATCCAATCTAATCCAATGGATAACCGATAATAGAATCCAATAGATAGAATCGATCTGATATAATCACCCACTGGATTGGATTGGATTCGATTTCCAATATTAATTGTATAGGTCGGATGACAAAATCCAACATCCATTATATTATCGGATTGGATCGGATTCACCTAAATTTATTAGGTTTCAACCAATGAACACTTGGTATCCACAGTTTTTTAGCTACAGCTTGATATATTAGTCAATCAACACTACAACAAAATCAGGTTTATAGGATGCTCATAATTTATAAGCGTCCTAATAGATCTCTTTGTAGGACTTAATTATAGGACCAAAAAATAAAGTGTCCTATCTAAATGCATTGTAATAAGTTTATATGACGTTTTTTTGACGCCGTAATAAGTTTTTTTGGACACTTTTAATACAAGGCGTCTCATTAGCAACTTTATATGATACTATTTGAAAAAATGTCATATAAAAACAAGTGTCATATAAAAAAATTGAGTTTATAGGACACTAGTGTCCTATAAAGTTGCTAATGCGACACTTTATATTAAAAATGTCCTAAAAAACTTGTTAAAACGCCCAAAAGTGTCATATAAACTAATCACAATGCTTTTAGATATGATGTTTTATATTTTGATCTTATAAATTAAGTCATTTAAAACGGTCTAATTATGTTTTTCATGGTTTATCACCTTGATCATGAACTAAAAGGAAAGTCCAGGGTTGGCCCTGGCCCTGGTGCTAGGCAAAGAGGGCCACCGCCCATGGCAGCAAAGCCCAAATGGCATATCAGTAGTTGATTGTAGAACTTTTTAAGCGAAAATATAGTTTGTGAATTTTTTGCACGAAGCTATTGCGACGGGTGATGCAAAAATTGGTGGCAAAAACATAACACGTCAAAAAGGAAATATATTCCAAGCAATTGCGACGAGTTTTTACACTTGTAGAGTTTTAGAAAAAGACAAAACAGTTTATTATTATCAGTAAACATATTTTGACAACACGTTGGAGTTGTCGTGCTATAGGTTACAAAATAAAATTTATTTATTTTTATCATTAATTAATACAAAATTGTATGTTTAAAAATTTAAACATTTCATGATTAACCCTATTGGGATGACATGTCGTTAAAGTTGCTTAGCATGGACCGACTTTAATTTGTAATCGTAACACCTTGATCTAATTTTCTTACTCTAAATCAACGACGCAATCCTCTGCTCCAACATTGGAACCCGTTGTTTCTCTTGATGTCGACCATCATGCACCACCGTCGCTTTGATCATCTAATACTCAATCGTGTAATTTTCTCGACAAATTAATTTATTCTATGTATTTTTAGCGTATTTAAACACATAAAAATAAGTACCATTATAAAATATACATTTCGTACTTGAACTTGAAAGTGCAAGTAAATTAACTGCATCGAGATTCCAAAAGTAAATTTTATCCATAAAAGAATCAAAATCTTATAGCAACTTCATGGGCCAAAAACATAATGGGCTTCACAAAAGAAATTTTGGACTTAACTTTGGTCTCCTTAATGACCCGAAATAGTCCACTTAAAATAACAATCGGCCCATTAACTAGTAATAACTACAGCCAAAGCCCAGACGCCATTAGCTTCATTTGGATTTTTGGGAAATTTGAGTTTTTATGTTTAATCTTTCTTTATACATCAAAAACGTTTTGTAATGTTCAGGGACATTCCAATCTTTTTTTGTTACATCTAAAATTTTTGATTACATTGTATAAATGAGATAACAAAGAATATATGTTAAGAACAAAAATAGACTAAACCTAAAACGATTAACAATCTGAAACTAAACATAAACCATTAATAATTTGAACCTAAAACCAAAATATTAATGGTTTGAACATAAATAATTCCGCTATACTTTTACAGGTCAATAAAAAAATCCTGAACACATGTAAATTTGGGCCCCAAAATATCGGGGGCCCTGTTCAAAATCTCACATTTAACATGCTTTAATACTGAAAAACTAGTCGATTATTATATTCTTACAGATTGATTTGTGACATTGTTTATGTCTTTTCTTAGCTTTCTCAATATGTTCAATTTAGTACTAGGTAAATATATATTAAACAATGTTCAATTCATTTTTGATGGTCTTAGGTGCCGTTTACCAACTGCTTATTCCGGTAAGCGCTTACCGAGTCATTTTACTTTACTGAATGAATATGACAAAAATTAAAATTTTTACCCGGTAAATGAGAACGAGGACTCTTATCATAATGAAACCTAAGATATACCTAATTTCATAATGAAACCTAGGATATAATTAAACATAATAAACTAAAACATACTATAATTACATAATAAAACATTTTGAATACTAAAGCAAATTTTTTGTACCATTAAATTTCACGAATGAAACTGTTTCACTGTTTCATCTGCCTAACTCACGTGACTGTTTGTCACCTATTTCTCTAACATTAATGAAACTGTTTCATGTATTTCTCTAAAATTAAAATAATGAAGATGATAATATCTATGATTAACACCCTCCACAATAAAAATGATTAATCAACCTCTCATAATTACAAAAAAATGAACAAAATGAAAAATTATGATTGGTTGAATGCGGTTTGCACGGTTTGTACAAATTAAATGGTTTGCATTTGATCGCTCCCCTATATATATATATATATATATATATATATATATATATAAATAAAGCTACGGACAAAAATGGTTTTGATGATTATATTGTTTGTGAGTGTATTAGCCTTTATTTTTACAAGCCTTTGTGTGTCTAAATAGCAAATATAAAAATTGGAAAAGTCAAAGCATAGACGTCAATTATTATACATTTTCAACCAAAAAAGCTTTAACAACCTTCTCAGATGAGAGATAACAAAAAGTTACCTGAAGTTTATAGAAATCAAACCAAACGAGCTGAGAATATTTAATTTGAACCGTAATTTATATATTGATGAGATATACGTAAATGGTCATTTACCTTAGAAAGTAGGGTATTTGTTTTAGTGAAACCCTTAACTTTTAAAAAGTGTATTTAATTTGTGCTTCTATTTTCATTTTGATTAATTTGTTATTATTTAAAATATATGTAAGAGTTTTGTTTCTCATAATAAATGCATAATCCCTTTTTCACAAAATTATTTTAAATTTTTATACAAATTTATTTTCCTTTAATCTTCAAAATAAGTTTGAATATTTGACCTTGCTTATATAGTCTTTGATTCTTAGTTCCATACCAATCCTCTATGGTTGCGATTGTTGAAAGTTATTGGATAGTTGTTGATCTACTTTTCCAACCATGTTTGTAATATATAATTTTGAACCTCCTCTTTGTTTTATACCATAATGTTTTGTTAGTTTGATCCAAATGTTTATAGATAATAAAAATAAATAAACATTATATGGTTAATTGTGTTTATAATTGTCCATAAGTGTTCGTATATGTTCAATTTTTGTTCATAATTGTCACAAGTGTTCACATATATGTTCAATTTGTATTCATAATTGCCACAAGTGTTCACATATATGTTCAATTTATGTTCATAATTAACACAAGTGTTCATGTATATATGTCAATTTGTATTCATATGGGTGTATACATGTCAATTTGTGTTTAAACTTATCAAGACACTCGCTTTGATTATTTACTTCACTTCCCGATCTCGAACTTCTGATTTTCACCATAAACAATTGTAACATTCTCAATGTTGTCGTGTTGTTTTTCAATGTCTTTATCTATAATTGCTTGAACGGTAACAAACACTTTACTAGCGGATCTCCTCCACCGATCATAAATTTATAAATATTAAAAATGGAATATCAATATTAAAAATTGAAAAAAAATCACAAGATTAATATTAAAAATGCAAAAATCATAGGATTTTATGGATCTTGTAACTCTTAATTAATGATGTAGGAGTTATAAAAAAATTGTCCATATACCCTTACCATTAAATTTTTAGATAATGAAGAACCTAATATTAAGATAGATTGTGATTGTTCTAAAAGGTTTATAAAGTTAACATAATAATTTGGATTAACATTTGAACTAAGTTATATATATATATATATATATATATATATAGGGGCCTAATCAAATGAGAACTGATTAACTACAAATCAACGGATAAATTAGGAAATTAATAATTATAGTAGTTTGAGTTAAAATTATAATTAGAGGGCATATTAGGGTTTTTTTTTTAAATTCCTTTCTCCTCTCTTTTCTCTCATCTCTCCTCTCTCCGACCTCCAATCTCCGGCCTCCAGTGAAATTGGTATCACAGTATATCACAATGGGTATCACATTGTGTATTACAATGAGTATCACATTGTGTATATTTATTTTTAAGGTTTGAGTTGGTATCACAATATATCACAATGAGTATCACATTGTGTATCTTTGTGATTACTTGGTACATGCCGGATTAATGTTCACCGGAGGCTGGAGATTGGAGGTCGGACAGAGGAGAGATGAGTTTTTTAAAAAATACCTAAAAAGCCTTCTAATTATAATTTTAACTCAAACTACTATAATTATTAATTTTCTAATTTATCTATTGATTTGTAGTTGAGATTGGATCTCACAGTTACCACAAACTAATCAGTTCTCATTTGAATGAGCCCATATATATATATATATATATATATAAAAGACATGGTACAAGTAGTCTATGCATAAAAGTTTGTTTTCACATGCAACAATCCATACACATTACTTATTGCTTTTTTTAGTTGAACCAACGAAAAAATTAAAATATCAAGTATCTGAGAATAGTTATTTGAGTGGTGCTTTTAACAACCACCAAGAATTTGACGAAAAATTATCTTTCAAAAAAATTGAATTTTTTTTCTATAATGATTGAAGTATTTAAAAGGGCATTTTTGGAATAGGTGGTTCTCTAAAATGATGTAAAAATTGGTGAGGCAGCATGATATAGACATTTTCTGGTACATATAATGACTTGTATGTGCATCCTTCTGGCCCCCCAAAACACATGCCATGTTGCCCCCTCCCCCCGCCCCTCAAAAATACAAAAGCCTTTAATTGACACCAATTTCAAGTAATTAAATACGATCATTAAATAATAAGAAGCAATTAATGAACACAAATTATTTAATTACTAAAATAACCTTAACGTAAAATGAAAATGAAAGAAAAGGACACCCCATCTTCCACCACATGCATCTAATCGTATAAAACTCGATTTGATTTTATATAATAAATTTTTGCATTAAAGTCTTATTTATTTCATCAAAATATAATTGTTTTAATAATCATTAAATCACCATACAACATGTCCAGTTTTGTAATTTTGCAATTATTTTTGGGCTGCTTCTTTCGCTTTCTTCTTCTTCTTCTTCCTTCCGGCAAAACTTACAAATTCATCCACGTATGCTTACGTCATAAATTGAAAATAAAATAAATAAAAAGGCAAAAGAAAACGAAGACTAAACGGCGCCGTTACTGTTAACTTCTTCTGTTCAGACATTGACGCTGCATTTCTGTGCTAGCTGGTACTTAACTCCGACGACGACTCCGGCAATTCCAGAATTCCTGTTCCCGAAAGGAATATAAGCCGGACAAGTGACGTGAATATGGTACCGACCGGAGATAAAGCTGCCAACTTTCCATCTCACCCGTCCGTTCATCTTGATCACGAGTCCGATGGCACCGTTGGCTTGGTCTTGGGACAAGGCGGCGCCGTTGTACGGAGCCACCGGGACGTTGGTGCCGTAAACGAAGGGAGACCAGATGTTGGTGTCTTTGTGGCCTTGGTAGACAGGCTGGATGGCGGTGAAGTAGGTGATTTGCTGGCTGTGATAGGTGGCATAGGTTTCGAGCTTGTCGTAGTAGATTCCGATTTTGCTATTAGGGTTACGGGCGGCAATGGTGATCTGAAAGTTGGAGGAGAGGAGGATCGGAGCGGAGACGTTGAAGGAGTAGATGGTGGCGTCTTGGAGGACGAACCGTGGTTTCTTGGGTTCGAGGATGGCCCATGTGATGAAGAAGATGATGAGGACGACTACGGCAAGGATGCCAAATCCGATGAGTATTCGTTTGATTATTTTACGTTTTCTGTTTTCATGGTGGCTGCAATGTTTGACCGACATGGCGGTTGGTGGTGGTGGTAGTGGTGGTAGTAGGGTGGAGAGTGGTTTTTGATAAGAAGGTGGAAGAGGAATCGAAGTGTAGAAAATGAGGGGACCCTTATGATTATATGGAACTAGGAAGTAGGAATGTACCTTCGTGAAAACGTTATAATCAATATTTGTAATACAGTTTTTTATTTTATTTTATGGACTTTTTTTTATTACCCGCTATGCGAGTCGATTAATCCCAGGACGATCATCTGTTTTACAGATAGTCCGGAATCACCGCATTTGAATCTTCGTGACCACAAGAAGATTTTTATTTCTTCTTAGATTTGAACCTGAGACCTCCTAATACTTTTGATTTTTAAAGTCAAGCTTAAACCAATCAGGTTGTGGTTTATTTTATAGACTTTGGATGAACTCATTTTAAGAGGTTTTAATTTAAAAAAAATACTAATATAATACTCAAATGCATCAATATACATGTAACAAGTTTGCTCAAATTCACACACATTCTTTCACATGTTACAAAAAATAATCATAAATTTTGGTACCTTTTTTATCATTGTGACTTGAAATAAACGCATAGATCCATAAATATGCCATCAAATTCTGAATCTATTTTTTTTATTTTTTATTTATTTATGAGAGGTGGCACGACTTCATAGTCAACCATCATTAACTTCTTATTATTTTTTAATTTTATATTTTTTAAATATAAAATAAAATTCTTGGATCCTTTATCACGAACAAAAGTCTCGCTTTTTTATGTACGTTTTCCTTTATATAACAAAATTGTTGAAAAGTAATACAAATTTCGAATTTTGAAAACGAAATTAATTAAAGGGGAATCGATTATGAACTTGAGAGCCCAAGTTGTTCGAATTGTCAGATCCGGTTTCCTATTTAACAACATAATAACATGATATAGATATAGTTTTCAAAAGGCCTAACGGAATAAATTTATCCAAATACAAGACATGTTTTGAGTTCGATTCTAGACTCCTTGATATTCTCAGTCAAGATTGTATGGAACCGGTTGAATTGTTGATAATCAATTTTTTGTCTAAATATGATTTTCTAATATTTCATTTTTTTTTAAAGAAATTATATAATATGAAAGATACAAATTGACCCCAGAAATGTGAGCCTAAGACCAAGAAAAAGAGGGAGTTGGTGGGGTGGAGTGTTAAGAAAATATTTAAAGGGTGGAAATTGTGAAGAAAGAGTTGAACAACAATAATTAATTAATTAATTAATTAAATTCAAGATGCAATTATTATAAATATGATTTTAAAAAGCCTCCCCACTTAATAGTTAATCAATACCATCTATTTCACATATATTTGGTGTGTTTTTTGAATTTATTTTCCAAAATTTAGTGGAATTTTAAGCTTCATAACAAATAATTTATGATTAGTTTTTTTTAACCAACTGACAAGACCCAATTAATCATCAATTTTTAAAGAGGTTTGGGTCAACTTATATGTATCTTGACCAATCTCAAGGGTCTTGGAAAATAGTCAGAAAAATCTTTAATGATCTTGTAAAATTCGAGCCGATGATTTCAGAGGAGTATATTCGGAACCTAAGACTTATTGACAGTTGAATTAAACCCACAAAGTTATAACATTGTAGTTTTTATAAAATAGATAACGTATTTGACATGTATATATTTATTTTGACTCACATTTAATTGTTTATTTAATTACGAAAAAAACATCAATACTATCTTAATTAGACTTGCAAGAGTTCGAAATTAACAACTAAGGAAACCTTCTCTAAATGGATTTAGATCCATGACCAATAAAACAAATCCTATTTTCTAAGAAAATTAATTAAAATAATCATTTTTATCGATTGGTTTCACCTTTTAGCCATTTTTTTAAAAGATTTACAAAATTGTCTTAGGTGCCCAATTTAAAAAAAATTGCCACCTTGGTGAAAGATGTAATTTTTTTTTACGGAATGAGTGAAAAATGTAAATATTTTTGTCGAAATAAGTGAGAAATGTAACTTCTTTTTTACAAACAAAGGTAGAAAGTGTTATTTATAGGTACAAGTATTAAAAACAATTAATTGTAATTAAAATGAAACGGCCGACTATTTAGTTTGACGGTGGAGTGTATTTAATTCGATCAAATTTAAATATTTTCTTAGAGTAAATTGCTCATTTAGTCCCTATGATACACGCTGATTTTGACAAAATTGGTTTTTAGACTTCATTCATTATGGATTGGTCCTTGTAGTATGCAGATTATGTTGGACTTGGTCCTTTGTCCTAACGATATTCTACCAGATCCGTTAAAATCGAGGGCAAAAGTGTCCTTTTATAGTTTCCATTTATTTAAACTTTTTTAATTAACATTTTTAATTTAGGGCCAAAACGTACATATTAAAATTTGGAGACCCTAATCAAACTTATTTATCTTTCTTCTCCACCGAACTTGTTACCTTTTTTCCGACAAAACCACCTTTTCGACAAAATCCCTTCACCAACACACCAGTGGAACCATGAGTGATCCTCCCCCACCACCCCTACCCATGAGTGACCCTCCCCCATCGTTACCTTCCCTTTTCCTTGTCGCTGCCCCTGCGCTGTGACCCACACTCCCTTCCATTGGCCCCTACACTACGACTCTCCTCAATAACCATCTCAATCGATCCTACATACACAGACGATCAAACTCGAGGGTAAGACTATAACGAAAGAACTAGTGAGTTTGGTCCATGTGGTGAGAGCGTGGTGTCGGTTATGTAAGGGCAACAGTGGTATTTGTATGTAGCCATGGGAGGGGTGGAGATGTGATAACCCTTATTTCTCATCTTTTTAGCCTATTTTTAATCCGTTTACTAGACCAGATGTCCATTTTAGCCTTCTAATATCTCTTCAGTCTAAATCAATCCTAAAGTCAATAAAATCACTAAAAAGTCGGATATTTCCATTTTAAGCCATAGTGGCGAGTCACTGTTGTTGTAAGTAGTGGCTGGAGCTGCAAAAAAATCTATTTTCAGAATTCATTGCCAAAATATTGAAAGAGGATGAAGGTTGGGGCTTTCACAAAAGAGAAGAGAAATGAGACAAGAAGAATGGATCAAGCTTAAGATATAATACAAATATTGAGAAGTTATTTTCTCCCTCTCAAGTCTCTTTTACCTCTTCTACTATATAAGGAGGCATCCCATTTAAACCAACTTTTGTAACCAAGAATCGGCTTCAAATTATTTAGTTCTTATATTTGTTTTTTTAATTAGTTTAGTTTTTACAGTATTTACTTTATGTTCGCACTGTGGAACCCGGCCACAGTGGCAAGTTTACATTTAATGGAATTTATGCTTGACTATTTATGTTCTTTCATTATGTATTTACTTATGAGCAATAGTTAAACCCACGCCTCGGTGTGGGTGTAAGTCAAACCCGAGATGTCAAAATGTAACATGTGGGTGTTACCACTTTTTGCTAACTCTCCGGTTTGGTCATTCGAGTTGAAGCTTTAACTCAACACGGACACGATGATCACCTGTAAGTATTAATATTAGATATTTGACCCAGAGATGGGCGGATCCGAAATACGGCTTGAATGATGCAAATATATGAGTTTTTGCATAACCGTACTAAGGTCGAGTCAGTGTGTCATTGAGATATGCTCATCTCTCATACTGGCGGAGCTAAGATCTTCGAGATCTACTTAGTACGGTTGGCAAAAAAATTAGCATTGTGGAAATTTTATGATTAAAACATAATCACAACTCATACAACGTTGCTTCAAGAGAAGGAAATTGTATGGATCATTTTGTGACCGGTTTCATCAACCATTTAAGTTATTATATTACTAACAGGGAAAACTTACACCCATACCCGTTTTTTTATTAACTGTTATTTTTAAGATATCGATATTCTACGAATAACAAATCATTTTTATAAAACATAACTTTGCATTGGAAGTTTGTAAAAAAAATCTCTGATTCTTAGTAGTTCAGTCCTGTAGAAATGACATTTAAAACTTACTATTGTATTACTTGAAAAAGCAAACTCAATAGTTGGTGTATACTTACACCAATGTTGTGCCATGATTTATGTGTGTTATTTATGCTATCAAGATGTTAATGGGTGATTGATTAGATGGAAGGGGTTGATGCCGTGAGAAAGGGGAGTTGATGCTCCTGTGCGAGAGGGTCGGTGTTAGAGATTTACTCTATTTTTAATGTAATATTTGGTTTACAAACCATTAAATAAAATTTGACTATTAGTCAAATTTTTAATTATTCGTTAAAATACACAAAATGAAGAAAATGAAGTTAAAATTCAATTCAGATCATGTAATCGTTATTTAAAACAAGAAAATAATAATTTGAATTCGAAAAAAGAATACTTAATTTAAAACATCATCTATACAGTGGCATGTAACATGTCGTATTGAAATATTGTTTATAAGTAAATTATATGCCTTATACAACTAATTATAATAATAAAACTTTATAATATTTTTTATTAAGTGGGGTTTAATATTCTACGTATAGAAATACACAAGGACTGGACCTTAATTAACCATTTCTAAGAAACAAAGATCGAGTCGGATCTTAATTGATCTTTGGCCAAATAAACATATAAGAGAATGTAGGAGCCGTTTATTAAACGTTTATCCGGATAAACATTTACCAAGTCATATTGCCTTACCGGATGGATATGATAAAGATTAAGAATCTTACCCAGTAAGAATGAAGGCAATAACCGAAAGTCTTACCCGATAAGTGATGACGATGATTCTTACCACGGTTAACGACTTACCGGATAAATTGTTGCATGTGATACCATTTTGGTGAACTAAAATCCTACCCGGTAAGTATGTAATAATGTTGAATTTTACCTGTAAATGCTTAAAGAATAAGTGTTTGGTAAACGACCTTGTAGTCGATAATTATTAAAAAGAATCTCAAACTTTTATTTAATTGTATAATTGTAAGAAATAAAAAAAACAATTAAATCAGTAACGTTGTAAGCTAATTAATTCTCTTGACATCTTTATTTAATCTTTTCACCTTGAATATTCTTTCTATTCAATTTGAATTCTTTTTTATCTTTGTGGTATGGAATGTTTTCCATATTATTCATCGTTTTTTGCCTTCTTTAGTTGGTCAAATTGACTGATATTCCTTCTAATAAGCTATGGATTTCTCAAGCTAATTTTGGTTCACCAATGACCACGTTCTCAGTTTTATCTAGGCCTTCTTTTAACGGGTTAAAAACAATCTTAGGTTCAAAATTCAAACTTCCATTTGCAACCAATATTTGGACCCATTTTTTTAATCGGTTCTTCTTATTTAACCATCCAAATCAATTAACCGATCCTTTAACTAATTCTTATCCACAACCGTTTTGTCTTTCCATATGTCACAAGTAGCAACTAGTTCATGACTCCATTTGGTAGCCTCACGGATAATTTCATTACCCTCAGTAGCAAGATCGCGTCCCTCATTACGAGCTTGTACACATGCTTCTAAAGCTACTCTATTAACTACAGCACCAGGTGCATTTCCCCAAGGGTGCTTTAAAGTTCTTTGGCTTGGACAGGACATTTAGTACATGTCGCTATTCCTGCATTCAGAGAGGAGTACATTTGATGGAATAACTTTTAGATGTATTATCACATCCCCAAGGGTTATGTCCACTTTTTACAGGTTATTGAAATATTAATGCTCAAAATCCCGATTTTCAAGTTATTTGGTACTTCCTGAAAAGCAGGAACTATCATTTTAACCCTTCTCGAAAGATTCCATCCACAAACCTTGTTTTCACATAATTTAAGTGTTGAAAAAATTAAGGCATATACATACATAAATGTAAACATAAAAAACAGGAACTGTCATTTTAACTGTTCTCGAAGAATTCCATCCACAAACCTCGTTTTCACATAATTTGAGTGTTGAAAAAGATAAAGGTGTATAGATATAAAAAGGTAGACTCCCAAGTCAACTCAATTGTCAAATGTGGACTAGATGCACCATATACTTTCCATGTTCCCATCACCGATTACTAACCCTCATGTGAACAACTTATTTTTATTAAATAATTTTAAAAAATAAGGTGATTATTTTATTATTAATTATAAGATGAGGTTTTTAAAAAATCATAAATATTCGGTTGTTTATTTGATTGACGGAATTTATATTTATGAATTAATAAAAATCATGTTCTTAACATTTAAATAAATATAAAATAGAAATAATCTAGAAATTGTAAGATTTTGTATTATTAATAATTTGTATTTAATGTTATACGTTGTTACTTTAAAGAAATTAAGAGTTTTACTTTATGATATAGTACTCATATAAATAACATTTACTTAATCATACAAGAGGATGATTCGCACATTTAATTGTTGAGTTGAATTGTCAACAATTTATGTGTTTGTAGAACATTCAGGAAATCCTCAATGGTTTTGCAGGAGGTGACTTTCGAAAAGGATCTCTAAAGACCTTGACTTTAATGGTAGTTGAACTAACCTACAAGACTATGGTTATTATACTTAATGTTTTAGAAGTATACTTTATATCATGGTCAAGACTTATAAGGCTCGTGAATAGAACTTCATCGGTTGCTTTCTATGTTTTTCATACATTCTCTCAAGCTCTCATTGATATTGTTACGAGTAATTGCAAAAGTAAACTGGTTGAATTTGATTTTTTTTTGTCTTTTAGCTAATATTACGAATTTGAATATTGCAGAATTAATGATATTTGGATAAATCCAGAAGTGAAATAGTTAGGAGACCGATTTAAATATGAAGAATAAATATTTAAGTCAATTTTCTTTGGATAAAACTTTATTAATTATAATGATATAAATGGGCCAAACATAGCTATTAACAACGCGTATTTTTCTGAGGTTACCATGTTAAGTTGTTTTGGAGTAGATGAAGATTATTATTATAATAAAATTGGGTTTAGAACATCAATAGTTTTTAGGTATTTTAATAGTTTATTTTATATAACTTAAGTTTATAGGATTAAATAATAAAATATATTATTTAAAAATATAGTAATAAGTTTAAAAGATTATTTCTGACGTCTTAACGAGTTTTTTTGGGAGACTTTAATACAAAACATCGTACTAATTTTTTTTTTAAGAACACTTTTGAAAAATGTTACGTTTTTATAGGAAATTTGTTTTTGTAGGACATTTTTTTAACATTTTTTCTTTCAAATAGTGAAAATAGCTAAAATGATGCTTTTGTAATATATAAAAATTTGTTCTAAAAACTTGTTACGATGCTAAAAAACGTTCTATAAACTTACTATAATATCTTTAGATATATTGTTTATATTTTGATCTTATAAAACAGTCTATTGCTCAATTAAAATACTTAGATGATTTTTACGTTTTATAAACTCAAATTTTATTGTAATATGAGTGTTATATTCTCTTTAAGATAGCGTATGCTACGAATTATCTTTTGGTTGATGCAATAATAGAGAGGATTGGTATTGACCATCTATGTAGCTATGTATTGACTTTTTGTGGTTTTACAATCCTACCCTTCACTCATTTTTGTTTTGCAATATTCTATTCATGGATCATGATTGATGAAAAGAGACGAGATAAAAATAGTTTGATTTGGCAAAACTACAAAAGCTTAAAAGTCCTTGGAAAACAAGTGAAAGCAAAGAAATTCCTTTATATAGACCAAACTTATTGTAAAGAATGACTTACAACTAATAATGTATAGAAGAAATATCGTGTCAAAATAGAAGTTAAAGATGAGAAATATAAGGAGTGATTTGGACCATTGGTCATTTTTAATCTTAAAACAATCCAACTCATTATATATATATATATATATATATATATATAGGGTATATTTCTTTTACAACCTTGTGTATTTGTACAACCCTTGCAACCCAATTAATTGAGATATTTATAGAAATGATGGGAGTTCATTTATTATGATTTGAATATTTATGGAATATGAATAGAGTTCATTAATTATG
>NC_037538.1:4876574-4891218 GCF_001531365.2 Cynara cardunculus var. scolymus
ATATATATATATATATATATATATATATATATATATATATATATGAGAGTGTGTGTGTGTATATAGAGAGAGAGGGGTTCATTTAAGAACACTAAATATTTTAATAACGCAAGGACAATCTATTTTGTGAGTATTTATGATAAATAATGTGATAAAATATTCATAATGAATGTTGTGACAGACATTTATAATGAATAATAGTCATCATAAATACTCATAAAATAGGATGTCCCTAAATATTTAAGCTTCCTAAATGAACTTGCACCTGTATATATGAGTAGAAAAAAAAAGGTTTAATGGCGGGGACCTCATGGGCCATGGCCCCGTGGTCCACATTTTGTGAACCCTACTTGTCATACCTCATAAGCAAGCACCGAAAAAGACAACATGTCCTCCCCTGGAATCGAACCCGGGTGGGCACGCCCAAGGCAAGGTATTTACGGAAGGAGGTGGCCACTAGGCCAAGGCCTAATGGTTAACTGTATATATGAGTAGGTTCAAGGAAAAATCATAAAATAATGAAAAATTGAGGAATATCGTGGTAACTTCATCTGGACAGTATGCACATGTGTCTTATATGTGTATTCATGAGTAAAATAAGTTTATGATTTATATATATAGGGTTGGGTTCACGTGAGACCAACATGTTTTCGTGAGACCACATTTTTACTCTTGAAACTTCACAGCAAAATGTTGTGAAGGTAAAAAAAATCGAACTTTCACAACAAAAATACTGTTAAGGTTACTTTCATAGCATTTTGCTGTGAAGTTTTAAGTATAAAAAAATGGTCTCACGTGATCCCAAGTCTCTCTCTCTCTATGTGTGTGTGTGTGTGTGTGTATATATATATATATAGAGAGAGAGAGATTCAAACGAGAACACCTTTAATTTTACAAGAATGCGAGAACATTTATGAGGCTCCAAATATTTAACCCACAAATAAAATTAATAGAAAATATAAAGTAATTAATTAAGGATAATTATGTGATTAATTTCGTATTTATCTGTAATTTTATTGACATTCTTATCTCTAAAATCATATACAGATGATACGTTAACCGATATCAAATAATTATCACAACAAAATCACATAATAAACAGACAGGTCGACTAATGTAGACATGATCATCGTTGGTTTTTGATTATCACATCACTTGTAACACCCTCATTTTCACCATGAGTTGTGTTACGTTATTCTCATTTAAAAATTTTAATAACCCCAAAATATAGTGGCTAATAAAACCTTATTACAACAGAAGTCTTACAAATTCAATTAAAAGTAATAACTCAACGCTAACCCGTCCCATACCGGGTTACATTACAAAATGAGTTTAAGCATAAACCTAAACATCCGAAATATAATAATATAATTATCTAGGAGAGAACCTCGTTCTTGTCCACCCTTGAACCTCTTGCACCTGAGATGCATACTAATAGTCAACTTTGTAAAGCTCGGTGAGTTCATAGTTTTTGTGCACAATCATACACACCTCATCAGGCATAAAATAAACAATACCTCAAATAAAATAACATGCACATTTGTTTCAAACCCTTTTGAAATAATAATGAGATCTCTTAATTTCCCGTCGGGTTAAGGTCATAGCGTCATCGGCACTTCCCCGGTTACACGGCTATCCCTTGTTCGGTCATCCATCCCTAAGATGTGTCATCCCTTATGACTTTTGACCCCTTCCCATACCGACAAAAATGTAAATTCTTTTATAACATGCTAATTAATGTTTAAAAACACGTAAACAAATAGCATGCAACCCATAATAATAATTCATATACATGTAATAAACCCATAAACATGTACATAAAAAAAATATCGTAATGCTCAAATAATTTGTACATAAGCATGCATCCCAGTAAAAGTCTCATGAAGACTCACCTTAATAGCTCCATTTAGCTAAACCTTGTCCCTGAGTAATATCCTGTAACATGTAATTGTATTTCAATATTAGAGTATTGACTTTTCCCCAAAAAGTCAACCCAAAAGTCAAATGGGTCAACGTTAGGGTGGGCATGGTCAACGAGTCAACCCCAAACATACCTCGTCGATATATACCCCCCTCGCCAATGGAATTTTTGATATCCAAAATAAATTATGACGTATTAAACCCAAAATTTAATTATATACGATTCTCGTTATAAAAACGTCTGATCCCACAATTATCTAGTCACAACTCCCGAAATAAGTTACTAAATTATTTCTTATAATTTAAATATGAAAATCAAATTAATTAATAACATTTACAATTGATGTCCAAATCTTGACCAACTTAATCGAAACATCCCCATTTATTTCGATTAATCCAAATAAATAAACGAGCTCCAAATCTCTTTTTAACAAATACCGATTTTATCAAAACAACTCGAGTCTAACCGAACTCGACCAAAATAAGTCGGCCATGGCCTAAACCTAGTCTAGTGTCGGCCGACTCAACTCTACGCCCAGCCCAACCCGGTCGCACCCTTGGTGCGGCTATCGTAAACGATTTTCGTTTGAGATATTTTTCCAATCGTTTTTCACCAAACTTTTTACAAAATCTTATACATAATAATAATCCCAACTCGTATCAAAATTTACAGTCCCTACAGTTCAATATTAAACTCGTATTTTGAGTTTTTGTATCCGAATCTCGTCGAGCCGCCGCCACAGCAGCTTCTAGCCTAAATCACTCAACATACAAGCCACCATAGCCCACGAGACTTGTACCAACAGAAAGGTAATTAAAAAACGAATCCAACCATATATTATACATCAATTTTGGTTGAGTATTTTACCTGCAATCGCCGTTTTTGTGCTGAATGACCCTATGCCGCTTCAAACTCGATATCTCTCTCGTTTCTTGATGAAATCTCGAAATTCCAAAGACGTTTACTCCCTTACACCCTTAGGAACGTCTCCACAAAATTTCAGCTGAAAAATCTAATTTATAAATCGTCAAACGGTCTCTAGAATAGGAAAAACGTGAATTTGGGGAATGATTTCCCAAATTTCAATCATTTCCAAATTAGTTTTCTACTTTTGACGAAACTAGTCTCTTTTGTTTTTCTTTCTTCATTTTCATCCCAAACCAATTAAATATAAAATGTTTCATTTCCTTTCTTATTGATTTTATTTATTGCAATAAAATCATGTTTTTCGAGTATCGACACTTTAATCCCGTATGTCGTTTACTCTTCAAATTTCAACCCTTAACATTTATTTATTTTACGAATCATAAATTTTTAGGGTGTTACATCACTATATATCACAACAAAAATCACATAATTATTAGATGATTATCACATCAAAATCATATCATAAACAATTTTCAATTTATCAAATCATTATCACAATACCATCACATTGGTATCAACATAAAAAATCTTCGATGATAAAAACAAAGTTTAAGGACAAAGATAAATCATGGATAAATACTAATTTATTTTCTTTTATTCTATTTTTTTTTATTATGAGTTAATTAATTGTTATTTTCATTTATTTTATGTTTTATTATGTGTTAACTAATTTGGAGGCCCATAAATATTTTTGCATTTTCGTAAAACAAAAATGTTCTTGTTTGAACCATTTTCTATGTGTGTGTGTATATATATACTATATTATAAAACATCTGAACAAAACTCTTAAAAACAATTTTTTATGCATAAAGTACTGTATATTGATGCATATTACTTAAAATTCAAGATTACAAGTAAACTATGCATAAGTACAACTTATTAAAGCTTCATGTTTGAATTTGTGTAACTAACTGCGGATAAGCATAATCAAATAGAGGATAAACATTTCATTTTAAAATATAATTAGGATAATTATCGAGTTCTAACAAAATAATTAACTATTATCTTTATAATAAAATTATATTACTAAACCAAATATAAATTACTTTGTTATTAAATTCAAATTAAATTATAATTAAAAAATTGAATTAAAAAATTACACAAAAAATGAGGAATTTTAAATATTTAAATTGATAATAATATCGATATAATTTTGTCAAATTTTTATGATATCTTCAAATTTAGATTTTATTCAAAAATAAAAACATCATCGCTTTTTTAAAATCACATAAGACTATATTATAACATTGATTGAGATAAAAAATAAAATAAAATATTAAGATCAAGATGTATATCGCTGCATTGTGCGAGTACCCTTTTAATATATATATATATATATATATATATATATATATATATATATATATATGGACTTTCTTTTAACTTTATAATTTGTGAAATCCAATTTAAACCACAAACTATAAGTTAAAAAATAAAATACAATATAAATTAAAAACCTCTTATTCTCTCTCTCCTCTCTTGTGTCTTTTCTTCATCTCTTGTTTTTTTTCTCTCTCTCCTCTCTCTAACATACATGTATACACAAATAACCGAATATACATACAAGGTGAACACATTATGAACATTTATTTTAAAAATACTAAGATACTTTGTGAACACACTCTAAATCTGTAAGATATGGTAGAGCTTATGAACATCAACCAAATCTAAAATATCACTTGTGTCATATGAACCTTGTGAACAAACACACTAGTAAGAGAAATTAAATTTCTTTACAATTATGTTCATAATATATTCAAATTGTATGCACATATAATTGTTCATATGTGCATGTTAAAACGAAGATAAGAGAAAAAAAATATACGGATTTCCCAATAATCCATTAATTTTTATTTAGTAAATCTGATAACTATTTTCTTAATTATTTCATTAATTAATAAAATGGATTTTTGTGAAATTTTATTGTATTATATAAAATAATTAATCAAACACTAAAAAACACCTTGATTGAGATTTAAAATTCGAAATACAAACAATCAAAACCAAGATCAAGTTAATGGCCCAAAACAAAAAATAATATAGTATAAAATTTTCATATTTTAAAATTAAGTAATAATAGAAATTTAAAATATTAGATGTGGACGGCAAAATAATAATTAAGAAAATTATTATACTTATTTTCAAATTGAAATATAAAAGCAATTTGCATATAATCTAAGAATCTTACGATTGAAATACAAAAAAGATAAAAAAAGGAAAACCCTGAATTTAGGATGTACGAATATGATTGATTTTGAAACAGTTCAAAATCTAACATATTTAAACGACTTCACAGATATATTTAATTTATACTTGAATTAAATAAATTTAAAAATATATAAAACTCTGATCTTAATTCACATGGTCAGACACAAGACTAAAATGAGAAAGAATAGTACTTCATTACTGGATCCCCCACTCTATTGAATGTTTCATCAATTCTAGAGAACAAATTTTGGACATGCGGTCGTCGGACCGGATGACACCACCACCACCACCCATGGTGGTGTAATTAGGAGGGAACTGTAGTTCTAAATCTTTACATACAACTTCCATTTCATATCTTGTTACATCTTTATTGATGATTTCATAGCGAAATGTGGCTTGAATCGACATCGCTAAATCGAATTGCAAAACCATGTTGTTTGCGATTTCGTACATCATATCGTGCACGAGATCATCCTCTGACGACAAATTCGCTACCTTGAAATCCGCCTGAATATCTTTCGATTCTTCGCTCATTAGCTGGAATTGATCATGGTATGCGTTGGCCAACGCTTTGTTTTTGTAGAGTAGGTTGATGTTGGCATTTTCAATCAAGAAATTCAAATGCACGTTCGGGTTTCGGGCGGATACGTATGTGTTCCATTGGATATCGGTTGACGAATCCATTTTCAAACCCGACATTTCAAGACGACGGACGTGGAAGACGAGGATATGGGAGTCCACGAGAACGAAATAGATCATGAAGACCACGGAGAGCGCGATTATGATTGTGAATGCTAGAATAAAGATGAGACGGCCACAAGTCCGGTTGCAGGTGACGGTCGGGTTTGGTGGTCGTTGGACGAGGCTAGTAGCAGTGTATTGGTTGGAATGATCACGAGGGAGATACGGCGACGGTGGTGGTGGTGGTGGCGGTGGTTGTGATGGTGGATGAATATGTGAATGATCGTATTGTCGATTCACTGATTGTGTTTTATCCACTTGTGGATGAAACATGATTGTCCCTTTTGTCTCTCCTCCTTTAAGAGAAGAGGGGATTAGGGACATCCATGAGATATATCTGCCTCTAATTTATGTGTGGTGTTGAATAGGATCTTCAGAAATCAAAAAAAAAAAAAAAAACAAGTTAAATCGAACACTAAAAAAGAAAGGTTCAATCATATGCTAAAAAAATACTTGGGTGAATTAAATTGGTCACGATCAACGATTTTGTTCATTATATGTCGTAACTAAAACAAAAAAAACTATCGACAACGTTCTTCGAACAATCATCCGCTTCCTACCGCTTTTGTTCGTGTGCTGTTTTCCCTTCGAAAAACTCTGCCAGCATTCGCTCAAGATCCTCTGGCGTGAACCGGATGTATTTTGTTGGATTTTTACCGCCCTCAATCATGGGTCTGCATAGTTACAACATGGGATCAGGTTAAGAGAACCCGACTCCAGAAACCAAAGAAAAATAACGATAAAACCGTACCCAAAACGTTTTTTGAAAGATCGGTAGGCAGGTAAAAGGACTTCGGCCACAGCCAATCTCAAGGACTCACGCAACTCGCTATCAGGAACAGACCATTGAGATTGCTTTTGATGTAGGTCCTCAAACTGTGTATTGAATGTCTTGAACCTTTCTTTCACCATTGCCCTTGACACTCCGGCGGTGCTATTTCCATCACCGCCAGCAACCTGAACCGTGAGGCACTGTAATATCTGCACAATCAAAACTAGCACCGATTAGCATGCTTCTCTTAGGATCGATAACCACGGACAGTAATAATCATAGGAAACAAAAAGATCCCACTAAGCTAGTTTTAGTAATAAGCTAGCTGACAAACCACCCACATTGGGTAAAAAATATAAACTAGTCAATAAGCTAGATGACAATGTAAAATGATCCATAATTGCAAAAAATCCCCTAGAGCTTATTGTAACGCTACTTGAAGTAGCTTTTCAAAAAGCTAGATTATAACTAACCAAACAGGTCTTTTTCAATAAATTCAAAATATAAATTTGCTTATGGTTGCCATCATGGCCCAAGTTTATAGAACCTTAGACCAAGAAATTCTCTTATACTGGTTCGCATGCTGCTGCACAACCCTTCGGTGGATTTGGACCCAGTCATCGCCTAACATATCCTTTGCCTCGGACCTACAATTAAGAACATCGCGTTACAGCATTCAGCTAGAAAAATTGAAACAGATTTTAAGAAAAACAGCCGGACTGTAAGGATACCTTCGCACAGATCTAACAATGTAGTGCATATTGTTCATCATAAATATTTGAGTCAAAGCTTGATCTTTATACTGTTTAGATTTTCCATCCAAATTATTCTGTAGAGCTTGCATTATTCGTGTAGTTATTTTCGCCAGTTGGGCATCTGGATCGATTGCTTCAAACTCCAGAAAAAGTTGCTTCAAAGTCGACTGGTAACTGTAGCATAAACAAAGCTTAGAGCTTTATAATGTATTCATCAAGAATGGTTTCTAACTTTCTACAACACTTGAAAGAGAACTACATCAGGGAAAGTTGAAACGGGAAGTGTCAGACTTACTCAAATAAGAACTTAACATAATTGATAACGTAACTAGTCAAAGGATGGACAGTTCCATCAAGAACAGCGGTTTTTGTGGCATCTTTTTCAACAGCTTCTTCAAAGTCAACGAAGGTTTCTTGAGCTGTCTCGGCTAAACGCTTTGTCAAAGCAGAAACAGATTCTCGCATCTCAGCACCAGATATACTTGCGAAAATCGAATTGAACTGTCAAATATCAGAGGAAATTACATATAAAACACACAAACGTGTGTAGTTTTCATTATGAATGCTAGTTAGTTTACCTCTGGTTGAACTTCTTTCATTATCTCATACATATCAAGAAGGACAAATAACTTTTCAGGTGACCTCTTGCTTTTGGCAATAGCCTCTCCAAAGCTAAGGAGCAGAGACACACTGCTTGCAGTTGCTTCTACAAAACATTGATCCATAAAAGATTCCATTCCTTCAAAAATTTCATCAGCTACCTTCCTTTCAGCAGCATATAGCAGTTTTACCTGTATCAGTTACGATAAGCCACATAACCCTGCAAAAGGAAGGAAACGGAGCAATATATCGTATATCGTAGTCTTGTAAGTTCTTACAGCAATTCGCACAAAATGAATCCAATTCCCTATTTTAGCCTCCAAAACCTCCCACTGCATCCTTTGGACATCATCTTTACCAAGCTTTTCTACTCCAAGTTTTTTAAGGCTGTTCTCCATACACGAAGAACGGGCTTCCCTGAAGATAACAAGTCAAATTTTGAGTAATCGATGCAGTATTCAGAAAAAGAATGGTGGGTCGCTATCCAATTATGCTACAAATTCAAAATCTAACACATTTGATGACAAATAAATAATAATACAAAAGAAACCTTCACAAGAAAAGCGAAGATACAGGAGTTTTTATCCCAGATTCTCTATCAGCCTTATGGATTCATGCTGCTTATTGATCGATAATTGAACATTTACTCTAATTCTAAACCCATGTATGCTTCCTACATTTGGTGTTCTTGATCTCACCTGTAAATAATAAATGCTTGCTGTTGCTGGCCAGTTTGAAACATTTCCTGAGCTAGATCATGCAACAATGGTATAACTCTAGGTGGTACGAGAATCAGAGGGCTGTAAACAGCAGTTTCTGAATTCTTATTGTGCTCGTGTTTCCTGCCACCTTCATGAGGATGAGCAGTTGATGGTGCTGCTGGTCGGAGAGAAGAAGGCAGGCAGTCCAAAAGACGATCAGGTTCCACAGGTTTACTGAAATACATACAAACAAACAAACACCAACTCATAAACTATTTGAGCTAAATGACAAATACATATAATGGCAAGACATCGGACCTGTATAATGATAATAGCGACCGGAACTCTTCTTCGAGCATCAAGGAAGCTTTTTGAAGCAAGGTTGTGGCCTGAGTAATTACCCCAATGCTGCTCTTGAGGTTTTTATTGGAACTAAAGAAGCGAACGACGCGTTTCAGCTGATTAACTGCTTCTAGATAACTCTCCAAATCTTCATGGGGGCCTCTCAAAATTACACTCTCGCACTACAAATTTACAATAGATTAAGCATAATTCAGTCTAGATTGATGATAACTATCAAAATACAGATGTTAATTAGTCTTAATCGAATAACAATCAATGTTTTAACATCGTACTAATAAACTACATGACCATACAGTTGTACATCAAATTTTAAGGAAATATAATTAGTACCTGTTTAGCAAGATCAAATTGGATTAAAACGGTATCGGCGAACTTCAATGTCTTATCGATGTTCTCATGTGCCCTTCTCATTGAATGCGTTTTTATCTAGACACACATAAAATTTATGAAATGAATGAAACTAGGTTACAGAAGATTGAAGAAATTTATAGAAGAAAGTGAAAGAGTGATTAAACCTGGGTTGGACGCATGGCGGTTTCGAGGGCGGAGAGGCGGATATCGAAGGAACCGAGAATAGCGGTGATGCTATCGGTGATTACCTGACTCCTTGCAAGACAATTCTTCATGGTAGTGGCCCTGTCACGTAGGGTTTCCATGGGGAGATCATTAAACCCCATTGCGTTCTGATTTCGCACCTCTTTCGCCATTTTTAACAAAATTTCATACACATTCAACTTCAGAATCTCAACGAGAGAGAGAGAGAATGAACGATCTCCTGCCTTATATACCTTCCCCTGGATCCTTTTGGGACACTTGGCAATTCTTCATAAATTTACAACTTGCTATTTTTGGAATTTTGTATCATTTTCCTATTTTTTTTTGATTATATACGTTAGGGGTGTTGCGCTAAGGTTTGATGTGGTTTAGGGTCAAACTGTATCTCGTATATGTGAAGATTTTTTTAAAATCATATCGTATGTCTTAAATCGTAAAAAATTGCATTGTAAAATATGGTGCGGTTTATACGATTTGAACCTAATGCATTTCAATCCAATAATTATACAATCACAACTTCATAATAAACTCAACGATGATGCTTTTGTATTCCATAAAATAAAAACTTCCAGTACTTACTAAATGGGTAATTTAAAAAGGCATAATGCAATCGAAATCATTCGTAATTAATCCAAATATATCTTATAAAAGTTGACTTATAAATAATCTCGAAAATAAAAATAACTCAAACTAGGAATTGTAACGTAAAACCTTAAAAGGAAAACTGAATGTGGTGCGGTGCAATTTGAACCGCGATTTAATGACTCAAAACTGCAAACCACATCCCAATTTTAAGAAATTTAAATCTTGTACATTTCAGGTTGGGGTATAATGTATTATAGTTCATGTCATTTCAAGCACGTGTGCAAACAAACAAGTAGGTGATTAAGCATATTAAATGAAAAATCATTTAGAAATAATTATTGATACTAATTTCATGATAGATTTAAATAAAAAGGTTAAATACCAACCCAAGAAATGAAATTTGGACTGATTATTGAGTGGGCTTCATTGTAATGGGTTAATTTGGGCCGAATGTATTCCAACCAAACTATTTGGGCTTATTGAAGTTAGATATCGATTGGTCTTCGACTTGGTTCATGTTAAGTTACACAGCCAAATTTTCCTAGTCGGTTAACTGGTCTATTCATTTTATATGCATTAATGTAACCACAACACATGCTTAAAACAAACAAAAAGTTGTTATAAAAAATTAGTAGAATAGTACTCGTACAATGTATCAAGATACATTCGATTTTAATGTTTCGTTTTTTTTTTGTCTCAGTCGATGTTATAATACGGTTTTATGTGGTTTTGAGAAAGCGATAATCTTTTTATTTTTGAATAAAATGTGAAGATATCATAAAAAATTGAAAAAAATATTGATATTAGTAACAAACTAACTATTTAAAAATTTCCCTTTTCTGTGTATTTCTTTAAATCATTTTTTATTTTGATTTATTAATATAACTTTTTATTAAAGATAATGATTCTATTAAAACTAAATGATTATTCTAATTATATTTTAGATTTTTTATATTTAAAATGAGATGTTTATCCTGTATTTGATTATATTTATCTGCAGTTAGTTACACGAATTCAAACATGAAATTTTAATAAGTTGTACTTATGCACAATTTACTTGTAATATTAAATTTTAAGTAATATGCATCAATAAATAGTACTTAATGCATAAAAAATAGTTTTTAAAAGTTTTTGTCAAATGTTTTATAATATAGTATAGATGAGGATCCAAGAAAATCAAACATGATACATTCCACTTCCTATTAATTATATATATACTTTTACGTCATGTTATTTAAACCATTTTGGAATCATTCATGATAACCTTCACCCCTTCTTTTAATGACTATATTTTTTTTAACGTAATTCACTGACCCCGAAAAAAACAAAACAATTCAAA
This sequence comes from Cynara cardunculus var. scolymus, assembly GCF_001531365.2. NCBI lineage: Eukaryota > Viridiplantae > Streptophyta > Magnoliopsida > Asterales > Asteraceae > Cynara > Cynara cardunculus. Next base: position 4,888,042 of record NC_037538.1, read on the forward strand.
AACCTCCCGTCACGTCGACTGTTGGCTTCACCTCACGAAAAAACAACAATTAACCACGATATTTATTTAAAAAATAGCAAACTTACATGAAATCGACAATGCACCTACCCATATACAAAAAAGGAAAAACAAAGCAAAAATGGTCCACAAGATACGAACCAAACACGAATGATCGAACTCAGATCATTATAGACCTTCCGTCTTCGATAAGACACAAACTCAAAAAAAGTACAAAAAAACCCCAAAAGGATACAATTTAAAAAGAACATAAAAGTTGAAGGGAGTGAAATGTAAATATAAGTTACAAAGGGACGTGGTCTCCTATTTGCCCTTCAACCAAATGACCACACCCTATCCTCATCTCTTCCTTAAAACACAATCTCCTACACACACACACACATCCCACCAAATAACCATTAAAACAAGATCCCATATTTCAAGAAAACAACACATAAAATCCTTTTTTGAGTTGTAGGGGGAAGCTTTGCCATTGATAGAAATGGCTCAAACCATGTTGTTGACATCTAACACCGTAGTTTCTGGCCACCCATTGCTTCAATCTCTTAGACCCAAGCCTTTCTCTCATCTCTTACTCCCTCCAAGCCTCGTAAACGCGTCTTCAACGTCTCCGGCTAGAACGTACACGAGCCCCGTTGCTCTCTTTAAAGCCAAGACCAAAGCGCCAGCCAAGAAGGTTAGTTTTGTTTTGTTTACGATTTTGATGTTAAGTACTAGTACTTGTTTAGTGTGCGTTATACGATCGAGTAAAACGGTTTTTGTTGATTTGGTTGGTTCATACTTTATGGTATGCTACGACTTCTTTGAACTATTGGAGTCGTTTTTTGGTGAAAAAACGATTGTATTGGGTTGCGTTTGTTAAGATGATGTAATGTTAATGCATCGAGAATGTAGTTTTCGATCAAAAAATAAGACCAATAGGTACCCTAAAAAATGGTTGAAAAAATGAGATGTTATATTTTTTTTAGAGAAACAAAAAAGTTGAGTACTAGCAATCCCAATCGGTCCCAAACGGCACCCAATCCCCATAGAATCCAGGGTGACTGGGTGAGTGGGCTATCTAAGAATCACTTGGTCGCAAGACACATGAGGGGCCCACTTAAACCAGATAATAACTAGCTTTATAAGCAAACGTCTCCTCATCCCTTGAGCCAACCACGATAGCTAATATATTGGAATGCTAGTAATATGTTATGTTTCTTTGATGCGTATAATCATACCGTCCCTATGACGGAAATATCGTAAATTATTTGAATCTGGTTTTTTTTATCTTTATGGTTCGTTTTTCAACTTTTTTAAATTTGAATCTTTACTGATATGTAACAAAAAAAACATTCAGGCGGCACCAAAGGAAAAGATAAAGGTTGAAGATGGTATTTTTGGCACATCGGGAGGCATTGGATTTACGAAGCAAAACGAGCTATTTGTTGGTCGTGTCGCTATGATCGGTTTTGCCGTAAGTATACAACTCGTTATAATACCCGTTTCTTTAACGATATTTAAAAGGTTCCATCGTTGGTTTTATAACATATGGTACGAGTTTTGCAGGCATCATTGTTGGGAGAAGGATTAACAGGGAAGGGAATTTTACAACAACTCAATTTGGAAACTGGAATTCCAATTTATGAAGCTGAGCCTCTTCTTCTCTTCTTCATTCTATTCACTCTGCTTGGAGCCATCGGAGCTTTGGGTGATCGTGGTCGGTTTGTCGATGAACCCACCGGACTCGACAAGGCCGTTATTCCTCCCGGAAAAGGACTGCGATCCGCACTCGGTCTTAGCGAAGGAGGTATACATCTTTGATTATATGTTGCATGTATAATGTTGGAGTCTCGCGTTATGTGATTATAACAAAATCAGCTTTATAGGACTCTATATTGTGTAAGCGTCCTAATAGAGTAATTTATAAAACTTGGGTTTAAACCAAGAATAAAGCATCTTATAAAAGCGTTATAATGGGTTTATAAGACGTTTTTAGACGTTTTAACAAGTTTTTTAAAACGTAAAACGTCCTATTAGCTATTGTATCAAAAGTGTCCTATAAACCTGTTTTTTACATGACACTTTTTCAAACATTGTCGTATAAAAAATTTAAAAGCGTTATAAAAAACTTGTTAAAACATTGTTCTATAAACCTATTGTAACACTTTTAGATATGAATCATATGATGCTTTTGTTTAGTCCTATGAACTTAATTCCTATAAAAGTACAAAGTATTAATTAGGTTGTTTCTACATTGTAGGTGTCCTATAAAATCAGTTTTTGTTGTAGTGTTAAACCTCATTTCTCATCTCAAGTGTTCTTTTGCAAAGTAATTTAATGGAGTTCCACATATTCTCACATAGTATTAGAGCCAATTGTCAAAGTCTACCACTATAGGGACACGACATAACTATGTCCATCTAACCTCCGCTGGAGGGGGCATATTGGAGTCTCACATCAGCTAAACTTGTATCATTTATCATTGATATATATTGAAACTTTTCTTCTCTCCTGGAGTGCACTTTTCGAAAGTAATATAATAGTGTTCCACATAACAATTGGATGACATTATATTAACGGTATCAATTTACAGGGACATTGGAAGTGAAATTATTTATTACCTAATGGAATCAATTCTTGAATTTTCTTGTTCGTAGGTCCATTGTTCGGGTTCACAAAATCGAATGAGCTCTTTGTCGGAAGATTGGCGCAATTGGGTATCGCTTTCTCGTTGATCGGAGAAATTATCACAGGAAAGGGAGCTCTAGCACAACTAAACATCGAGACAGGAATCCCGATTAGCGACATTGAACCACTTGTCTTGTTCAATGTTGCTTTCTTCTTCGTTGCTGCCTTGAATCCAGGAACCGGCAAATTCGTCACCGATGATGAAGAAGACTAGATGAATGTTATCGGGTTGGGGTTTTGTAGATTTTGATCATTTTACATGCATTTGTGTGACGTACAACTACGACATTAGTTTTCGTTAAAACAGTGTTAAATAGCAATGGATCATGTATTACTTGTGATGAAATATTTCCTTTAATAAAGCCCAAAATTACATTAAAATATACGTGCTTTTTTTTAAGAACGTAATTTCAAGAGCTTAATAATTTTTGAAGAATCATTTAAAAAAAATACAATAAATTACTTTTTTTTTATTTAAAAAGCTATGGT
>NC_037538.1:4891383-4922651 GCF_001531365.2 Cynara cardunculus var. scolymus
TCAATTGCATAAATTAAAAACACGAGATACTTAGGTATATAATTTTAAATTAAATTCATATTTTTTTTTATCATAATAAAGCCATTATTTTAATAAATCAAAGATATTATAGATTTAACTAATATCTCGGTTGTATGCTACGCAATGACTTAAAAACTATGATATTATGGTATATACTCCGCAACAGCACAACACTTGCTACTACTAGAGCTTGAACGGACCAACGGGTCCCGCCGGCGACAGGGAGAAACCGGAGACGATGGCATCGTAAACACAATGGTGAAACGGAGGCATCTCCCCCTGCGTCTCCGCTATTCTACAATCCTCGCACAATTCTCGCCTCTGGCTGCCCTGAACCGCAGTTTCCGCCTCTCTAGTTCTCTGAGGATTTACATTCACAGGGAAAGAAGATCTGTAATTTGAATTCCATAGCCTGTTTATGTTGTTTGAGCTCTGAGTATGCAGATCGCGAAATCGACCTTCGTAATGATACGTACCGTATGTAGGCATCTGTGGATCGATAATATGGAGATGGTTCAAGTTGATAACAAACACATCACCTGGAGCAAGCTGTGGGGCCGGAGGTAGCTCTACAAAGAAGTTGAAATTCTTCTCTCGATCTAAAGCTGAGAAGCTAACCTTACCGGCGACTAGCATCTTCTGTTGTTCAAGCGGAATCTCCGGTTTCCTGTTGTCGACTATGCAGGTAGTCAGATGAAAATACGAAGCACCAATCATCTCATTCAACATGGTTCGGAATTGTTCAAAATCAAGAGCAGGACGGATCTCAACGTTGCCACAGTATATCCGTTGCTCACAGATGTATAAAACCACGGGAAACACCGCCGCATTGCGTACTTCCGCCATCTTCTCCGATCAATGCCTGTGAATCAAAAAGCAGATCTAGTGAAAGTGTTAACGGTGCCATCGCTCAATTGGAGGATTTATGTAAGCAACCAGAGGTTTTTTATATTTGGTAAGTATGACCCAATTCCAATTCCAGTTCCAATTTGGTATCAGTGTTGATTCTGGATTCATATCTTGGCAGTTGTTTAGGGCTCATCCAATTTCCTTCAAGAGATAACTAGCATATCCATAAATTAGGCATTAACATACTAATCTCTATATCTATATCTATACTATATTATAAATCATTTTAAAAAAAATTCTTAAAAACCATTTTTTATGCATGAAGTACTGTATATTGATGCATATTACCTAAAATTCAATATTACAAATAAATTATGAATAAGTACAACTTATTAAAGCTCCATGTTTGAATTCGTGTAACTAACTGCGGATAAACATAACCAATTAGAGGATAAACATCTCATTTTAAAATATAAAAAATTTAAAATATATAATTAAAACAATTATCGAGTTCTAACAAAATAATTAATTATTATTTTTATAAGAAAATTATATTATTAAACCAAATATAAATTACTTCGTTATTAAACTTAAATTAAATTATAATAAAAAAATTATACAAAAAATAGGATTTTTAAATAGTTAATTTGATACTAATATTGATATATTTTTATCAAATTTTTATGATATCTTCAAATTTACTTTATTCAAAAATAAAAACATTATTACTTTTTCAAAATCACATAAGACCATGCTATAACATCGATTGAGATAAAAAATAAAATAAAATATTAAAATCAAGATGTATCTCGTTGCCTTGTACGAGTACTCTTCTAGCATTATTAAAAAAATTCTTAACAACTCCTAAAAACAACTTATAAGCCTAATGCAAGATAAGGGTGTGCAAAAAGTCATCAAATCTACCAATCTTATTACAACCAACTCAACATAATCGGATATTCAATTGTAATTTGAGAGGATCAAATCCAAAATTTGTAACAACCAAATTGAAACATTTGATTCGGTAAGATCAAACCAATCCAATTCAATTATCCTCCAACTACCATCAAATTAATAACTATATATAATTATATTTGCCTACCAAACCAAATGCACTGCTAACTGAACAAAATCATGATGGTATTATGTAATTAACGTCATGATGCCCTCATAAGCGATTAATTATATAAGTTCAATGATAGAGAAAAACAATACAGTATAATTTGAGTCATAAATAGATCAAAACATTTGTAATGACAAAAAACAATCCAGTATAAGTTTCACCAAATCATAAATAACGGATTTCCTAAAGGTATTTAATAAACAAAGTACTTTCTTCAAAAGTTCTATAAGTTCATAACTCGAATATTCACATATATCTCTCTGTACATCCTCATTGCTCGAAAGATACTGAATCAATTTTTTGAAAAATGTGCACAACAACTAAGATCCTCATTGGAACAGAGTATATCTAAATGAAGTTCATCCTTCTTTTCAAACTTTATTAAAATAAACGCAACAATTAATTTTATGTATGTGAAGATGTCCAACTGTGTTAATAGGGTATTCGATGAGACTTTTAGATTTATAGGACAAATTGTGTGACTTATATAAAAACGTCATAATAAGCTGAGCACAAATTTGAACAACTTAACAAATTATACATTACACAATTTGGGGTCGTTTATCAAACATTTACTTAGTAAGTAAGTGCTTGCTGGTAAAATTTAACACTATCATTTACTTAACGTATAAGATTTTAGTCCACCAAAACGTATCGTATGCAACAATTTACCCGACAAATGCTTACCGTGGTAAGACTCTTGGTCATTGTCTAGCTCTTACTGGATAGGATTATTGGTCTTTACTATATTCATCCAATAAGGTAATGTAACTTGGTAAGCACTTACCCGGATAACCGTTTGTTAAATGACCCCTAAGTTGGATGAAGTTGAACATCCTAAGTAAAAATATACTATTATCCTTTTTATGATACATTATTTAAAAAATATTTATGAAATGCTTATAAACTAATCTTGAGGAAAGTCATATAAAAAGGTTAACAAACATTTCACCTAGATTGTCCAACTTCGTCCTAACGATTTATCTTTCAGAAATAAGGTTATCTTTTGTATAATTTTGTTACAACTTGTTATAATGTCTTTATATAAAACACATATTTTAATGTCATATTTAGATTATTATTGGGGTGTTTTAAAAAAACCGTTGAATCACACAAGTCGGTCGAACCAAGTCGAAGTCGAACTGTTTTTGGTGGTTTGACGGTCCGTTCTCATCTGAAAAATACCCAAATCGTTCGGTTTGGTCTGGTTTGCGGTTTGAACATTTCTTTGAGCGATTTGGACTAAACCGACCCATCAAAATACACATTTATTAATTACATTTAGTTTTCAAATTGTAGATTCAATGCAAAATTCCAAAATTCCAAAATCCAAAATTACAAATCGTCCGTCAACTTTTTTCTAACTTATGAATATTAGTGGACTTGTTTAACTTTTTTCAAATTTCTCAATGTTTCTCCAAAATTTCAATTATTGTTAGTGGACTTGTTTAATTTGGGGATGTCTATTTATCTTATAATTCGACATATTATTTTAATATATTTTGGAGATAGATATTATATATTGTAACAACCCAAAGCGTTAAACTGGCCCAATAAATTCGAATTCAACTTAAATTCATAATGAAAAATATTGTTAGCCCACAACTTGAAGCTTTTAAGAGACTCACAAATACCATTTTTCATCCAAGTGGACGAGTTGTTACATATATTTTTAGTTCAAAACCTATAATAGATTCAAATCACCTAAACTGATCACACCAGATCATCTTTGACTGTTTTAGTCACTTGCTATCAAACCGCTCAGTTTAGAAGATTTCCTAAACCGCCATTGTGGTATGCTTTATGGTTTAGGGGTTAAAAATGTCCAAACCAAACACATACACCCCCAATTAAACGTCTGAATTAATGTGACAATCTTGTTATAGTGAAAAATGTATATTTGTACACAAAAGTCATATATAAAAATCTTTAAATAGTGACCATACCCATGTCGGTGGCGTATCACACATTGATCAATCAAATAGAGATTCAATAACTTAAAAACAGATCTATTGATCAAACTATAAGCAAATACCTAAACAACAAAGCCGGAAATTAAATCTAAATTGTGAAATTAAAACAAAAGTATTAGTTATTACTAACATATACTTTACTTATTGATACAGTTTAACCCCAGTATGTAAATCTAACTTAAAATTGGGGCATTTAAATTTTCTTATTTAATTAATTACTGATATATCATTTCTTTTTAGTTTAACATTGTTATTATGATTTAAATTCGGAAATCGCATATATCAGTATTGTCATTCACTTATGCATCGATTACAAGACTTCAAATACCGATTACCTATTATAACTATTCTAATTTTCATCTTATGTTTCAAATTCAGCGTGAATAAATTGGTCTGTAACATTTTAAAGACAAATTAACATTGAAAAAATCAAGCTATCGTAAATGAAATTCCATGTATAAATTATACAAATTTAAACAAAATACTTAAACCGATCTTTATAATTACTTACCAAAAAACGTACGATGAAGATTATTGTGAATCGCTATTATCGCGATGCCCCCGCCTTCGAATTCCCCCAAATTTGAAGTTCTTGCGTACAAGTACCCTCAAGTCCTTGCCCCTTTTCTTTTGTACTGAATTTAATAAAAAAATGTGAAAATAATTATATATTTATAGAGATCAATTTTTAATAGAGTAAAATTTTCATTCCTGCAGTTTTAAAATTATAAGATGACTATCATGGTTTATAAAAATGTCTAGATTTAGTCCCTCTCTCTAACAACCATTAAAATATTCTGTTAAATGAAAGACATTTTCGTCTTTTTATCTGACCAAAAAGCACATGACCAAAATCCTAAAATTGATTTTGATTGGGTGATAGATAAAAGTAATCGATAAAAGAATGAAAATATCCATCATTTAACAAAATATTTTAACAGATGTTAAAGGAAATGATCAAATGTGGACGTTTTTACAAACCATGATGCTAATCTTGTAATTTCAAAACTATAAGGACAAAAAGTGTTATTTAGGACACCACAGGAAGCAAAGTTGTAGTGTTTTTAAATATTAAATTGGGCCGACCATGGAGTTTGGGCTTAATATTATTGGGCTTCTAAAAGGTAAGAGAACATCGACCAAAAAAACTAAAAGGGCGAGAGACTATGGATATTTGTAAGCATCGCTACTTCGTTAGCTAGTTATGATACTTGACTATAATAGGTTAGAACGGCCCAAAAGGTCGAGAACCCGTTGTAACCGATCGGTTAAACGATCTTTTGGATAACTGATTATAATGCACGCGAAACATGTTAATCGACTAAAAACGAGAGGTTGAATTTTTTCAAAAAATATACTTTTTTGTGTCTTAGATTGATACCTCAATCTGTCATAAGAAGAATTTTATCCTCAGACTTAACAGAATTGGACAAACAGAGTTTGGGGAACGGACTAAAAACCAAAACAAAACATTGGCTGATTTTTGTAATCAATGAACTCGAGGAATAAAGGTAAAAAAAAGGGATGAAAATGCTTTAATGTTTACTTACTAATTTCATAGTTTTAGGGGTTGGTTACTAAAAACTTACTAGGTAAGCGTTTACTGATATAACCTACCTCAAGTCCGTCTATGTCAATTAAGTTGCAGTTATTCGCCTTTCTTGCATGTGAGACGTCCTTTCACCTTCAATTTGTTTTAGGTTTCCCTGATTCAAGTTAATTGCATTCAACAACTCTTAAGAAATCTCTCCCTTCTCTTTCGGAGTCGAATTCTACAGAAAATTGAGGATACAAGTAATCAAATAGAACTCTAAATTAGTTCTGAAGTTAAGGTTTTAATTTTTTTTGTTTTTAATTAAAAGTAAATTGTCATTCGTATTTAAGGCGGAGTTTCAAATACAAACACTATGATTAATATAGATTATATAAATCAGTCTCAATCGTTTATATACTTTAATGAATACTAGAAAAATACTCGTGCAATGCAGCGAAACACATCTCGATTTTAATGTTCTATTTTATTATTTGTCTTTGTCGATGCTATAATACGATTTTATGCATTTTTAAGCAAACAATAATGATTTTATTTTTGAATAAAATATAAATTTGAAAAAATATATAACAATGTTAATATCAAATCAACTATTTAAAAGTTTTCATTTTTTATGTAATTTCTTTAATTTTTTTTTATTATAATTTAATTTAAGTTTAATAATGAAATAATTTATTTTTGATTTAATAATATAATATTTTATAAAGATAATAATAATTAAGTATATGTTAGAACTTAATGATTATCCTAATTATATTTTAGATTTTTTATATTTAAAATGAGATGTTTATCTTGTATTTGATTATGTTTATCTGCAGTTAGTTACACGAATTCAAATATGAAGCTTTAATAAGTTGTACTAACGCACAATTAACTTGTAATCTTGAGTAATAAGTAATATGCATTAATAAACAGTATTTTACGCATAAATAAAGATCAATTAAAAAATAATTTCAAAAGTAATAGAAAATCAAAATTAAGAACATGTAATCATGAAAAATAAAACAATTAACTTCAAAATTAAAACACTCGAATTTATAGAAGATCAAAAAAGGTAGTTTTTTGTCAATTTCAGACAAAGGAAGGTTAAAATTCAAAATATCGAACCTTTTGAATGATATCGTCATTATTAATGTAATTTGTTTTAATATGTTAGAGCTAAGGGTGTTCAAAAACTCGATCAACCCAATCCAACGCGAAATAACTCAACTCGAAACAATTCGATGTCTAATCGAGTTGTAAAATTTTCAAACCGTAGATATTGGGTTGATGTTGGGTTACTATTATTTGAATCCAACCCAACCCGATAAAACCGATATCCTATTATTTCTTGGATTTAATATGATTGTTGAATTTATATTAATATATGCATTAGACAATAACACTATCACGTACGCTCTTCATATACACATCTTTTCAATCTATTCACATCTCTATGTAACATTAACGCATTCGTACATATGTTCAGTAATTTTAAACATATATACGTAAATTGAGAAAATTAACTGAATGTGATATACGTAAGAAGTATGTATAAGTTGTATCAAATAGTTGATGATGAAAAATAAATTATGAGTAGAGAAATAACATATTCAGTAAAAGAATATTTTAATATACCAAAGTATCAACCCGACCAATCCGTACGGTTTGGGATGGGTTGGGTTGCACTTTCATTTGGTTTGGTTTGAGTTAAGATTTTTCAAACCGCAAGCATTGGGTTGGGTTGATCAAATATTTTCAACCCGATCAACCCAATCCATAAGTACCCTTAGTTAGAGCATCTTCAAGAGTTATGTTAAAATTTTCCTTCTTTAAAATAAAGTATTAAAAGTCAAAATCTTTAAAAGAAACCCCAACAATTACTCTATTTTAACAATTCTTATATTATCTATATTATTAAAACATTCAATACATTTAATAAAATACTATTTTTCTCTGCTAAACAATTATTTCCAATACCTTTTATTAGTGGTAAGTATTAAAATAATATTTTTTTTCTCATTATTTAAAGATTCCTCTAAATTAGAGATTTTTAAAATCTATAACCTATTTTTATTCTATATTTTAACATACAAGATAGCATAAGAATTGTTAAAATCTCTATTTTCTCTATTTTAATATATTTGTTGAAGATATCCAATATATTATCTAGATTTTTTTTCTAAAATATAGAACTAAATTTTATAATCTCTAAAACACTTCACTCTAGGAAATTTTCTATTTTGTAGATTTTAACATTAATTTGATTATTAAGATAGAGATGATTTCATTTACAAATACAACTATTAGTATAAAATCATACAAACCAATCGCAACCGTTCATTTAGTTTAATAAACATTTGATTCAATAAATATATCAATTGTTTCCTAATATAAAATGTTGATCATAATTTAATGAACTCTTATAATCTTCTATAAATATTCGACTTATAATAAAATTGACTCTTATCATTTCTATAAACATATCAATTAATTTGTTTAATTGGTTTATACCAATCGTTTGGGTCTCTAAAACATCTCTTATTTATTAAAATATTCTATAATTTTATTACAATCATTTTTTTTAATTTTTATATTTAAAATAATATAATTCAAATTTACGGGTGGAAAAGGAAAAAAAAAACATTTTTTTCTTGATCTCTTTATTTTATATAACAATACAGAGAATGTATTGGACCAAAATAGAAAATAAAATTCAATTTTTTTTATAATTTAAAGGAATTGTTAGATATGTTTTACAAAAGTTGGGTATTAATTCGTTTCAAATGTTGTTTGGTAGTTGCTGAATGGTTTGGTACAGAATAATTATGAGATTCTCATGATATAATACAAAATGAAATATAATTGTTTACAATGAAATTAAGAAGCTGAATGGTTAAGGGAGGTTCAGGGTGCAAAATAATATTAGGATTTTAAAACCATTAAGAGGTAGATTTTTTTTTGTCATACAAAATTCATTTCTTAACGATTTAAATGTTGCCTTTTAATATAACTATTAACGATTTACAAATATATTATCATCCTCATCAATTATAAGAAGTTGAGAACACACAATCTTATACCAGTCTTCAAACGATCTCATCTTCACGATACACTGTTGAAATTAAATTGTGGCTTCGAAATAGAATACTTGGATGAACAAACATAAGTTCGAAAGAATTATAGAACTATTAGATTCAAATAATCTGAAATACTTACAATTTGTCTGTTTCTTAAAAAATAAGTAAAAAATTAATGCATATATAAAGTATGTCTAGAACGAACAACCAAGATATGTTACTAACCAACTTACCATTCTACGTGAAAGTACCGGCTAACGAAACGATACTGATGAAGAAGCACTCTCGGTCGGCCAAAATATAATTAATACGGGAAACAGCTTTCACCGTGGTCGAGAAATCGGTCCTGCCGGTGACCGGAAAAAGCCTTCAAGGACTTCGTCGTAAACGCATAAGTGAAACGGCGGCTCCTCACCCTGCATATCTGCGTTAGTGCAATCCGGACATAACTCTCGATTCCTGCAGCTTTGAACCCTAGGGCATGACTCTAGCATCTTTGGAGAATTCGTATTCATAGGCCAATCGAATCCGCAGTTCCAATCCAGAGTTATCATGGAATTTATGTAGTTTGCTCTCTGGATCTGCAGTTCGTGAAACCAAATTCTGCCAAAGCTTGGACCAGATGCAGGTATTTGTGCAGCATTCATATCGACCAGTTTTGAAGGATGAAGAAACGGATACACCGAAGTTAACGGACAAGGAGGTAACTCTGCACTGATCTGTTTATTAGGTTTCTTACGACGGTCTCTTCTTGATCGCTTCAAAACCACAAGGAAGTAACAAGTCTTCTCACGAACTAAACCGGATAAATTAACCTTACCGGTTATCAGAATCTTCCGTGGTTCAGTCTGAATCGCCTCTCTCCTGCTGTCGACCAAGTAGGTAGTCAGATTATTGTACGAAATACCAATCATCTGATGCAACACTACTCGAAATTGCTTATAATCAAGCATAGGATGGATCTCAACGTTTCCTACGGTTGTCCGATGCTCACCGTTGTACAAAACCACCGGAAACTCCGCCGTCGCCTCCTGTAGATCTACTTCCACCATGTTTTCAGATGAATATTGAGAAGTGAAATAGGGTTGTGTTGCAGGCGTGATTTCATGATGGGGAGAGTTTATATAAGCCGGTGAGTGATTTGTATATGGTAAGTGCAATCCGATTCTAACTAAGGGTTGATTTGGAACTCATTATTATGGAAATATATCTTGCGCATCAAGTAACAACATGATTTCTATATGTGATGACGCCATCGTTCCGTGACTTCCGTCCCATTGGTCAAAGTCAAATCCAATATCCTCACAAATAAATCTTTTGATCAAAGACTGAATATTCAAAAAAGTTTAATTAAAACAAATTTTATTTTATTTCTATTTATATAATACCATTAATTTAACAGTAACTTTAGAAGTTATAATTTAATGAATTTAGAGTTTTTTTTTTTAGGATAAGCATATCATCATATAAATGATATGATGATCTAGATAGAGATAAACATGTTAGAGATATAATATCTATCGTAGCTATCTACTTGTATCACATTCTTATTTAGAGGGCTTTTGATTAATGAGAATCACATATTCATTCTCTTCATTCTATTGTTGTTTTCTGTCAATTATTCTATAACATGTTATCAGCACGATGCTCGTTGCCTATCTGTCACTTCATCAAGGTGATATTTATGGACATAAACATCCAGAATGCGAGTCATTGACTTATTTTATGGTTATGGTTGACGAATTGACACGATGAATGCACGTCACACTATTGTTCACACGAAACGCTGCATTCGTAAAACTCCTAGTACAAATTATATATACATTTGAGGGCTCACCACCATGATTATCCTATCAAGTCTATACGACTTGATAATGTTGGAGAATTTACATAGCAAGCATTTGATGATTATTTTATGTCCATTGGGATCTATGTAGAGCATCTCGTACCCCACGTATATACACAAAACAGCCTTGCAGAAACTACTATCAAAAGGATAGCATTCTCAGTGAACTTGTTAGCTAAATTTAGCTCGGTACCAATGCAATGTGATTGGAATGGTATCGAGAATATATTTCGATACCTACATGCATATATGAATATAATGCAGCTTGTATCGAACAAATTAAAGTAGGATATATCAAGGGTGATAATACAAAACATATTTCGTCAAAGTTTTTCTATAATCAACAACATATTCTCCTTAAGATTCAAGTGAATCAAGTAAGGTATAAGGAGAATGTGGCTGATTTGTTTACCAAATCATAGACTAGGGCCACATATGAAAAACATGTGGAAAACATTGAAATGCAGAGACTTTCCAAACTCCCTTGATTAATATATGTATCAGGGGAGTAGCAGACAAAAAGAGGAGTCTACAAGTAATATATGTAAAATTGGTATGTTGTGTTATTTCCTTCATCCAAAGTTTTATTTTTTTCATTGGGTTTTGTTTCTTATGTAAGATTTTAGTGAGACAACAATTTACATACCAAATTTCTTTCCTAACGCTCATGATTAATGTACGAATTTAAAAGAATATTATAGTAAAAGAAAAAGTCTATGTATTGCAAGGAAACTGGTGCGCTGTACTCTTTCGTTCGTCATAATTTTATTTTTTTCTGTTGGTTTTTAGATTGGCGTAAGGTTTTAACGAGACAACAATTGTGCACCATCATCACTCCTTTGACTCTCGACACAAGGAGGAGTGTTGTATGATAAGTGTGTTATCGTCTGAAGAATATGACGATATAGATAGAGATAAACATATTAGAAATATATTATAACTAATATCTATCGTAACTATCTACTTGTATCACATCCCTATTTAAAGGGCTTTTGATTAATGCAAATTACAAATTCATTCTCTCCATTCTATTGTTATTTTATGTCAGTTATTCTATAACATTTTTAAATTTTTGTAGAGATTTAAGCGGCTGTTTGTTTACCTTTTAATAGTTTTATTAAGAGACATTCTCTGAATCGCTAAGGGGTAAATCTTATTTGACAATTTTTTTGCCTCTTAATGGATCTAAAACTATTTGAATGATTTTGTATCTTGAGCCTCCATTAACCAGTCAGCGCACTAATTTCATTCTAAATAAGTATTAAACAATTACATTTCATTTTACACTACATCATAAAAGTCTATTAATTAACCACAAGGGTGGTGCTTGATTAGTTTGAGCTTGGCTCCAAATGTCAAAAGTATCAGAAAGTCCCATGTTCAAATCCAAAGAGAAATAAAAATCTTCTTGTGGCCACGGAGGTTCAAATGCGGTGACTCCGCGATATCTGCAAAGCAGGTGGTCGTCCTGGAATTAGTCGGCTCACATAGCGAGTTGGATATCTAGGTTGATAAAAAAAAGTCTTAATCATTGAATACTAAACCATTAGCAACTGCCAAACAGTCCATAAGAAAAATTTGCTTCAATAATAATGTTAAACTCTCCTTTAAAACAGAGAAAGAAAAGGAGAGAATGAAAAAATCTCCAATTTTTTTTTTAAAATATGGCCTCTTGGAGATAGTTATTTACCGGTTTTCTTGCTCAAAAAATTATCAAAATTCTAGAACAATGGAAACTTGTAAATAACCTATCATCAATAAATCAATAGCTTTTATACATGTTTAATGAAACTTTAGATTTACGATATAAAGTAGCAGACATTCAAATACATGTAGAGGTGAGTGTTAGGGATGGTGATTTGCCCCGATCCGGTGTGGAACCCGGTTCATCCGACCCGAACGGGGACGGAGATTCCTCGCTAAAACGGGTCCCGGGACCGGGGATCCCCGGTAGGGGACGGGGGATGTTACTCAAACGGGGACGGGGCCGGGGATCCCCGGTAGAATCAAACTGAATAATACTATTTACGGGGTTTGACCGGGGATTGACCGGGGTTTACCGGGTTTTGATCGGGGATTGCTAGAGATTTGACTGGGGATAGGATAATAATCCTCGTATCCGTCGGGGACCGGGGCCGGGCCCGGGGGACGTTACTACATACCGGGGCCAGGGTTGGGGATTACAAAACCCGCCCCATCCCCGCCCCGTTGCCATGCCTAGTGAGTGTGAAGGCTCAGAAACCAGTTATGTCATGGATCTAGAGCAAGACGGCTCATATTATGACAAGCTAATTAAAGAGAGACAGGTTAAGGAACAATTCTAAGTGATCGGTCCCTAATATCAATATATACAATTTTGCTTAAATAATAAACTTGCAGTAAGTTTATAAGACCAATTTGTTTTTTAAATAATCATGTAATGTTCTTCAATTGATCAATTCACCTTAAATTTAATCGGTCCCAAATGCCAAGTTAAAAAGTCGGTTAGACAAGTCCATATCAATCATGCATTTTAAATTAGGCTTGATTAAAAAAAATGATCGTTATGACACTGCTGATTTAATGATTACGTTTTTTTAATAAGACTAGTTATAACGAGGTAAAGAATCGATGATAATTGACATTGGATGCCATTTGAAGTCGGTAGGGGAGTTATGATTTTGGACATTAGGTTTATGTTTTGTTACCACTTGTGATCTCTTAACCTAAAATAAAACGAAAAATGAAAAAGAAAATTTAATTAAATTGAATTGGTAAAATTATATTTGTAGACTACGAGTGTGAATGGTACGAAACAATTCGTGAGCTACTTGAAATCGATTCGGTCAACACTCGACTCGACATATTAACAACTTGAGTTGAACTACCCAATACTCATTTCGAAAAGCTTGTGAGATTGTGGGTTTTTAGTAAAATTTGTGAAATATAATATACAAAATTGTAACATTTTTTAACTATAAAATAACTCAAAAATTAACATATTTGAATAAATTTGTACATTTTGAACTATAAAATAACTATAGAAGTTTTTGTAACTTTTGTGTTTGACAACATCTTTATGAGTTCCAAATCCTTGCCAAGGATTACACGTGGCAAAAGAATTTTTGGAATTAAAATACTTTGCACGTAATCATCGACCAATAAAAACACGCCACTCCAACTAAATTGTCGCAGTTACGATTAAATAAGTTTAAATTTCTTTTCTCAGTTGAATTAATGAAGTAAACTACAAATTTGGTCCTTGTCATTTGTCTAAAATAACACTTTTAGTCTGTTTAGTTTTTAAATTATAAGAATAACATCATATTTTGTAAAATATATTCGGATTTGATCCTATTTTTAATGACCATTAAAAGATTTCGTTAACAAAGAACCATTTTTTGACTTTTTATCAACTTTTGGTTTGTACCCAAATAAAAACCACAAGAACCAAAATCATAAAATTGATTTTGCTTGAATAAAAGACAAAAAATCAATAAAATGATGAAAATGCAACTCATTTAACAAATTTTTTTAATGATAGCTAGAAGGAGGGACTAGACTCAAACATTTTTGCAAATTATAATGACCATCTTTTAATTTTAAAAATGTATAGACGAAAAATGTTAGCTTCAACAAACCACGTGGACCAAATTTGTAGTTCACTCTAATTAAAGTGAATAACTAGGGATGTTCATTAGGGTGAGTTAGAGGGGAGAGACAAAAAACCTGATCGAATTTCAAAGTTATAAACTGTATTTACCTCCCTATCTTTTTATAGCATGTCTTCACCCTTTCTTTATTCTTTCTCATTCAAATGTAGGACAACTTTACTAATAGTTTTATAGTTTTTTTTTTTTTGTCTTTTTTAATTATGATTTTGATAATAAAAAAATTTATTAGTTTTTTTAGCTGAAAAATGCACAGTTTGTTCAAATATTTAAAAATATAAGACAACTTTATTATATTATATATTACAAATTATATTATAAATCTGATTATATTTTAAACTAATTATATATATAAAAATTGAATATCTCACGAGCTTTTTGAATCGAGTATTGAGTAGCTCGACTCGTTAATATGTCGAGTTAAGTCTATTCGAGTCGAGTGGTGAACTAATTTTGACCAAATAGATCTTGAAGAGCTCACGAGCTATCTCGTATCCTATATGCTCCTAGCAATGGGGTAACTGTTTAAAATATATTTTTTCATGTTAATTATTAACTCGTAAGTATTAGAAATATAAAATTGAATATTTGTTTGTACAAATTAAGTTTAAATTTATGTTAAAATAGAATGGGATTTATTTATAATTGTTTACTATTTTACTCCATTATACTTACAACTTACAAGTATATGAAATAGGAATTAACCAAAACACAAAAATAACATTAAATTATAATCATAAGAACGAAAATCCTAATTTCTAAATCATCGCGCCTAATTAAGCTTGCAAAAAAGCTCATCAGCCGACGCCGTTACTTTGTCAGCCGAGCCGCCTCGTGCTTTGTTTCCCTTTTCCCTCCCCTTTTCGGTAGCTTATTGCCATCTTCAAACACACGAAACAGAGTCCTCGGAGAATTCTCGCCGGGATCATCCCACGTTTCCAGTCCTTAGAAACTATCTGATGATCAATTTCAGGCCGGCGGAGGCTCTCCCTTCGTCGACGGAGACGACGAGTAGTTCCGCTGTGGCTGCAGAAAAAGCGATTTCGTTCATATCCAAGGGATGGAGAGAAGTGAAAGATTCGACGGAAGCGGATCTACGGTTGATGAAAGATAGAGCAGAATCGTTCAAGAACCTAGCGTCTTCTTTTGATCGTGAGTTTGAGAACTTTTTGAATTCCGCATCGAAATCGTCTTTTCCTGTTCTGGTGACATCGTCATCCCCTTCTCCGGCGGAGATCGATTTCATGAGACGGTGGCAGCCGAAGATTTCTGATATTTCCCGGACGTACTCTTCTCCGGATTTTAGTAGGAGAGTTCTGAAGAAGTGGAGGCCAAGGGCGAACATAAGGATCGATTTGTCAGCTATAAAGAACGCGATTGTATCTGAGGTGGAGTTTGATGATAGAGAAGCGTATCAGAGGAGAGCAAGGACGAGGGTAAATAATTTTAGCTGGGAACTGGAAGGAGAAGGCGACCAAGGGCAGCTTCTTGGGCATTGGGAGCGTATTAGGGCTTTCAAAACGCGCTTAGGGGAATTAGAGAAAAGGAGTTCATCGTCAGAAATTATCGAGGGGCTCAAGAACAGCCGGTTTGTGGTGAAAGTTAAATCTAGTTTGGTAAGTATCCTAAGTTCCTAAACCTCTTTCGACTTCATTCAGCTAATATGTGTACTAAGATGATAGAATCTGTGGGAGACATTAGGTAATTGTATAGTTGGTACTCCAATTGCAATAAGACAGACATGGTCTTCTTAGGGATTTCATATGCTTGTGATGAAGATATGAAGAGTTTTTGTTCATACTTCACACACCTTGCTTCTATATGCAGTTTCCCCTGTCAAAATTGTAGGTTATGATTTTGGAATCCAATCACCTTGCTCAATTCTTTAGCACTGTTGAATGGAAATGTCTTTTTTATCTACAGAGATTAAATGATTAGGTAATTCTCTACTATTTGGAGAAAAGAGATCGTGTAACATATTCAATAATTGGTACAAAACCGAGCTGGATTACACTAAGGTTTTTTCAAGCTCATTTTAATTTGGCTGAGTAGATATATATAGTTATATACCAACACTTCATGAAAAGCTGAATACTGATATGTGTTTATGTACATATGAATATATACTATATAGTTATTTAGTGTTGGCTTCTATTTTGAACATTTATATCATCTGTACTTGATTAAGTTGGAAATCACTTTCTTTCTTAAACTCCTTTTGAATGTAATGTGCTGAAAATGGTGGAATTGTTTAAGTGGTAGTCAAGTATGAGTTGCTTTTCCTCTTCATTCCAAAAGTAAGAGGTCCTGGTATTATTTTATTGTGTGAGGTGTAATGATGATTTTATTTCTTTTTAGTCCAAGCTCTACAAAAAAACCTGTATTCTAATAATTTGCTGTTTTCAGAATTGTATTTAATGTAGAAAGAAGTCACTTTTCCATTATGAGATTATCATTTCTAAAAGTAGTTTTTACTAATTTCAATTGGGTGGAAGAAATGGAGCTTCAGCATAAAGGGGAGAAAATGATTGTGGAAGTACGTAACCTGGATTTGAGACGCTTACGGGTTCTTTGTTTGAGCCCTCACCATCTGTTGGCACTTAGGTGTTCATTTTGTTTTGGATAAATGGGGTTTTGGTTATCATATCGATGTTAATGATACTAATGTGACTGTCCAAAGTTTCCAACAAGATGTGTATATGTCGGATTTGTCAGACATAATTATAATGCTACTTAAAATAGTTATCCGTACATTGATGTTGTCTAATGTTTGAAAAGTCAGTGAGATCACTTATTATATTCTTCTAACTTGAAAATGGTAATTTATTGTGACCAGTAGTTGAATTTTTATTTTAATCAACAGACCATTATATTCTCAATTTTCTATTTATCTTGCAGAAAGCAATTTGCAAGGAACCAGACAATTTAAAGGTATGAATTTATATTTGGCCCAGAAAACTACTTGCATTATTTTTTGTGTTCAGTCTTTATCTTCCTCTATCTCCTTGTTATCAAATCATTATATCTTTTATTTTAACAAGGTGCTTATTTTAGATGCAGTAAAAGTCATTAACATAAGTAGCAGAGACACACTGTCTTCAAGTAAAAATCAAATTGTGTGATATGATGCTTTTGCTAATTGGTTTTCTTTGTACAGAGATTTATTGGTCTTTGATTATTTGATTAATAACTTGTATTTTATTATCATATTCAATACTATTTGCTCAGCTATCACTTCATACCAATATCCTATATAGATTTTAAACTGCTTATTAAACAAGAATTGACATACTTTTTGGACAGAGGTGGTTTGCATTATATTATAGCAGAAAATCGTTATGTTCAATCATTTGATTTCGTTTTCGTTTCATGTCTCAGGACGTTCCGCCCTTGGACATCCCAGAACTTTTAGCATATTTGGTTAAGCAGTCCGTCCCGTTTTTAGATCACTTTGGTGTTAAGAGAGGTAATTAAATTTTCTTTTTCATTATGACTTCATTCTTTCTAGACTTTCTGATGCTGTGCTTATTTATCCATCATTCTTTCTAGACTTTCTAAACATATATTTTGGTGTACCGTGGCAGATGTCTCTGACAAGATAGTGGAAAGCTTGTTTGGGAAAAGGAAAAACCAACTTTTGTTAAGGTCATTTCATCCCAGAGAGCCATCGATTCCTGAAGGTGATAATGTTATCGATGAACTAGATTCAAGAGTAGCTAGTGTGCTTCAAAGTACAGGACACCATTATGAAGGTGGATTATGGACCAACCTTGGTAAGCATCAGATATCCGATTCCGATGGGAAAAGGCATGTGGCCATCGTCACAACTGCTAGTCTTCCTTGGATGACTGGGACTGCTGTAAATCCACTGTTTCGAGCAGCATATCTGGCAAAATCCAAAAAGCAGAGCATCACACTATTGGTTCCTTGGCTCACCAGAGGAGATCAAGAATTAGTTTATCCAAACAACATTACTTTCAGTTCACCGGCGGAACAAGAAGCTTATATTCGCAGTTGGCTTGAGGAACGAGTGGGTTTTAAGGCTGATTTCAGAATATCCTTCTATCCAGGAAAGGTAGTTCTCATATACCATTTTTAGTATTCCATGAGCTTTTTTATGCTGATTGCTGACTACAAAAAAACGACTTTATAAGATGCCAAATATGTCTAAGTGTCCAAATATGTCTAAGTGTCTTAATAGACAGCTTTATATAACTTTTTTTATAGGACCAATTGTGCATTCTATATAAAATGTTACAATAAGTTGATAAGACACTTTTCGACGTCCTAACAAGTTTTTAGGAATAAAGTGTCCTATTAGCTTTTTTAAAGACATTTTTTACCAGTCTTCCATATACATTTCTATTTACAGTACACTTGTTTTTATAAGACACTTTTGCAAATAATATCATATAAAAATACCAATAGGATGCGTTATTTCAGAAGTGTCCTAAAAATTTATTAGGATGCTCAAAACATCATATAAACTTATTGTGACACTTTTACGTCCTATCATGCAGTCTATTGCACTTGGACAGATTTGGCGTCCTATAAAGCTCATATTGTGTTAGTGACTGAAAGTTGTACTGACAATATGGATGCATTTCTCACCGTTCAGTTTCAAAAAGAGAGACGTAGTATTATACCTGCTGGAGATACTTCAAAGTTCATTCCATCCAAGGATGCCGACATTGCGATCCTTGAAGAACCCGAACATTTGAATTGGTACCATCATGGTAAACGCTGGACTAGTAAATTCAATCATGTCGTCGGAGTTGTTCACACGAATTACTTGGAGTACATCAAGAGGGAAAAATACGGAGCTCTCCAAGCCTTCTTTGTGAAGCATATAAACAATCTGGTTACAAGAGCTTACTGTGATAAGGTACCGAGTAAACTACGAATGTCCCAATCCTCTAATTTATATGAACTTGTCGATCTAGAAGACGGTTAATATTCTTATATTTTAAATATTTTATGTTTAGGTTCTTCGTCTTTCTGCTGCAACACAAGATTTACCCAAGTCTGTAATTTGTAATGTTCATGGTGTGAACCCAAAGTTTTTAACAGTTGGGGAGAGAATGGCTGCAGAAAGAGAAGGTGGGCAGAATTCGTTCTCAAAAGGAGCTTATTTTTTGGGCAAGATGGTTTGGGCCAAGGGATACCGGGAGTTGATAGATTTACTGGCGAAACAAAAAGATGACCTTAATGGCTTCAGACTTGATGTTTATGGGAATGGAGAAGATGCTCATGAAGTACAAACTACGGCCAGTAGGTTAGACTTGAACATTAACTTCATGAAAGGCAGAGATCACGCTGATGATTCTCTTCATGGGTAAGAATTATCATCTTAGTAACCAAATGAACTCAACATGTCCCAACCGGAGGTGGGGTCTGACCTCCATAGAAGCATTCCTATGGATAAAGATGTCTGTGTGCATGAATTTGTCTGTATAGATTGGAAAAGTTTTTGTTTAAGAGAGTTTTTCATAGCTAAAATGAACATGTCTTTTAATTGGGAGGACGGGTTTGGAAAAAAAACTTGGCTTTCTGCATGATGCTCTCCCCCAGAAGCTTACTGAATAAGCTACTTTCAATATGCTACTACCAAACAGTCAATAAGCTGTGAGTCTCATTAAACTGCTAACAACCAGTCTCTCATTGTCTTTTATATGATCTTGCAGTTACAAAGTGTTCATAAATCCGAGCGTGAGCGATGTGCTCTGTACGGCCACTGCCGAGGCGCTTGCGATGGGGAAATTTGTAGTATGTGCCGATCACCCATCGAATGAGTTCTTTACATCATTTCCCAACTGTTTAACTTACAAGACACCACAAGAGTTCGTAAACAAAGTGAAAGAAGCCATGGAAAACGAGCCACATCCTCTTACTGGTGAGCAACAATACAAGCTCTCATGGGAAGCTGCGACCGAGAGGTTTATGGAGTATTCTGAGCTTGAGAAGATACTAGTAAATGATAGCGAGAAAAGTAGGTCGAAATGGGTGGACGGAGGGTTGGCTTTTGGTCATTATTGTTTTACTGGGAATGAAGTGTTGAGGCTGTGCACAGGGGCGGTACCTGGAACTCGGAATTACGACAAGGAGCAATGTAATGATCTTAATCTTGTACCTCCACAAGTAGAAAACCCAATCTATGGCTGGTAAATTAGATTGAATAATTGATGATATGATATTTCTTTATATGTACAGATACCAGTTGAATTTGTAGTTAGTTTGTTTTAGATATGATCAAATTAAGAAACATACGCTTACTTACATACATATGTTTATGCTTACAAAATCCAACCAAAGGTATACATAGATCAATCATTTCCAAGGCTACTTCAATTAAATTTCGGTACGAGATCAATATGTAACTGTAGGTAGGGGTGAGGGAGGGTCGGGTCGGGTCGGGTCGGTTATGCCCCCAAAATCCTAAACCCTATTGGATTTCGAGGGGAAATGTTGGAACCCAAAACTCACATAAAGACCAATACCCATTATTATTTAAGAGAAAACGGAAAGCTATGGTTGCAGAAACTGGATTCGAGTTTGAGGTTATTTTTGTATTCTAGGCAACTAGTCGAGGCAGAGGCGGCGGTGATGATGAGCAGGGCCGCGACGGTGACGATGACCAAGAAGAGGGTATTGGGAGCGCGTTGTTGACAAGGGTATATCAATCTTATCGATATCATCATCTCATAAGTATCATACCAAATTCCATCAAGGGTTGTTTGGAATAAGTTAGTACCAATGGGCCGACCAATTAAATCATGATCAATATAGATAAGTCATAAGCAAACTAGCTGATCGATTAATCTATATAGCCTATTAAGCCCAATAAGCCATAAACAATCAGCCCCTAAAGTGTTTGTTCATACTCTTCCTTCCAATAAGCCAGGGACTCTACGTAAAAGGCGCTTTACTCCTTTACGGATATTAAACTTGACCGTTTTGTCCCTCAATTTAAATGGTATTTATTTTTTATTTTATTTTATTATTATATATTAATTAGTTTTTTTAATTAAAAAATTGGTTTATTTTAATTAATATAGATTAATATAACAATATATGTATGATATTGAAGATTTAACTAATTGATTTGAACATTTGGTTGGTGTATAACCATTAACCAATCACTACAATAAAATCCGGTTTATATAATGCCTACAATATTTAAATGTTTTAATAGAGTGTTTTATAGAAGTTATATTTATAAAATTAAAGAATAAAGTGTCATATCTAAAAGTGTTATAATAAGTTTATCATACGTTTTTAGACGTCAAGTTTTTAGGACATTTTAATATAAAATATCGTATTAGCTATTTTAGAAGTGTCTTATAACCTATCTTTTTACAAGTCACTTGAGTTTATAGGATGTCTTTTTTAAATAATGTCCTATGAAATAACTAATAAGACATTTTATCTTAAAAATGTTTTAAAAGGTTTGTTTCGACGCCAAAAAAAACGTTTTATAAACTTATTGTAACACTTTTATACAAGACTTTTATTTTTTGTTCTGTAAGGCACTCTATTAGGACACACGAACACTTTAAACGTCCTATAAACTCAATTCTGTTGTAGTGAATGTTATTGTTTGTCACCAAGAAAAGTTGGAATATATACGTTCTGGGACCGATTACTCAATAAACATTTATCCAAGTAATCGATTTCAAATGGAAGTTCTTGCTTTTAAGTTCACAATGTTTGTCAATAATTCTAAAATTTATCATGAAATTAGGCCAATAAGAATTAGAAGAAAATGTTTATTACATCTTAATTTTCCTATTCTTATTTTTTTGTCATGAAAGTAAATGAATCTTTAAATAAGGAGGACTTATCTAGTTGTTTAGTGAAACTAGTTAGTAGTCTGTTTGTTTATTAAGAGGTGATAAAGTCTGAAATCTTATTTCACCTCTTATTGATAAGAGGTGGTGCTGCAATTTGAAACCAGAATCAATAAAACTGTTTGTTTCTGTAAATTGATAAATGTCTGAATTTGTTTTAAATCATCTATTTTGTCTATTAGAAAATTATAGTATTGAATCTATAGATAAATTTATACAATTTCACATATTTATTCATCGTCATTATGAAATTACATAATTAACATCCATTTAAACGAAAGTATGTCATTGACGGTATTTAAGACGTTTAAATTCTATTAAAATACATCAACCAAGAGAAGTGAGGATCGATTTGGTAAGAATCACTTGAAAATAATGATCCATTAAGGTTAATCGATTAAAAAACGTCATTGCTGAGTGTTTGAAGAACAATAATAGAAAAATAACAGGTTGGTTTACCTCTTACCAGATAAATTTAAGACACGTAAACACATCATGAACACAAAACCCAAAAACCATTTATAGCACGCATTGTCTACGCCTCTGTTTACCAAGATGATATGATACTATCTAAAAGAAACCGAGTCAGAGAAAAAGCTAAAACAGACTTCGAAGAAACAACGAGGGGATTGAAGCTGAATGCCTTCTTAAGACTTAGGAAAAAACCACGAGCACAATACAACAAGGTGGTGAACCAACAAAACGCAACGGCATGGCCACAAGGATGTCTTTGGGATTATTAAAACGGATTAGAGTCAACAACATACTGAATGCAAGATATAATTAACTTTTGAAAATTAAACACTTATAATGTTTTAACATATGTTTGAAATTTATGTTTGATAAAAAGTACCATCAGTGATAGAAACATTTAAGATGAAAATGAAACACAATTTTCAAAACCTATGGTCTGATCGAAATGTTGGTTTGACAAAAAGTCATCGTTATTAAAGTGTATTATATGCATTGAATTAACCACCAAATTATTTAAACAATGTCAAAAGGTTTAATTATAATTTTGATTAGTAGTTATTAGTTTTGTTGAAAAACGGGCGTTACATAAATTAATATTTATTATTAATCCATCGTAATATATTTTAATTAATTTCAAATGTGTTATTTTGTATTTTTTTTAATTGTTTAAGCTTTTCAAAATTAATATTATAACCCATTATTCTTAAAAGATATGATGTTATTCATGTTTATTCTCTAATAACCTCCGATTAAACCATAAGGGTGGTGTCTGATTGGGTTGAGCTTGAGCTCTAAAGGTCAAAGTGTCTGAAGGTCTCAAGTTCAAATTCAAGGAGGAATAAAAATCCCCTTATGGCCACGGAGATTCAAATGCGGTGACTTCGTGTTACCTGCAAAACAGGTGGTTGTCATGGGATTAGTCGGCTCGCATAGCGGGTTGGATATCCAAGTTAATAAAAAAAAACCCCCCTTTAATGACGTACGTAGAAAAAGTACTGGTCCTATGATCTAAACAAAAATAGTTGGCAGATTCTACGTATCACTAAACAAGCGAACAAAAAAGTTAGGTTAATGAAAACCCTAGTTTGTCATAAATTAGTTAGAGGTTGTTTGACAATTGCTGAATGGTTTGGTGCAGAATGATTAAGTAGTTAGAATGATTAAGAGGCTCTCATAATATAGTGCAAAATGAAATATAGTTGTTTGGTAATTGTGTACAATGAAATTAGCGCTCTTAATGGTTAAGGGAGTTCTAGGATACAAAATCATTCAGAGGGTTTTAGAACCATTAAGATGCAGACTTTTTTTTTTTGATAAACAAGATTCACCTCTTAACGATTCAGAGATTGTCTCTTAATGTAACTATTAAGAAGTAAACAAAAAACCCTTTAATTATGGATTCCAAAAAGTAAACCTCAAGAAATAAACAATGCATCTAATATAAAATCCGTTGTTAATTTACGTATTAATTCCTTCGTGTGCGTGACGTATGCAAACTACGTTTTTCCTAATTCCCGTTAAATGTAATTCTTTTCCATAATCGTGTTCAGTTTTCGATTGATTATTTTTATTAGTTAAAATTTATTATTACATACATTTAATCAAACATAATCATATCTTACTAGAAATTAACATAACCCACAAAAATTTCGAATTCGAATATATTACTTTATAATCCAATTAACTTATAAAAGAAGACAATAATCATACATGCAATGGTTTTTAAATAATTATCAAACTAATTTAATGTTTTATTTATGAAATAAACCGTAAAATGCGATGATTAATGCTAAGATATTTAGCAGGTATGACAAATGTTAAGACGTTATTAATTATTAATGTGTGAAAGGGTCCACAATATTTATATTTCACCAAAAATAACAGATTTATCGTTCAACTTTGAACAAACAGAAAGGTTTTCATATGGTTTCAATTTGTTACAGGTTTTAAATATTTTTTTTTCATGCTTTTGTTCATTTATTTATTATTAGGAAGTGTTTGATTCAGACAAAAGAATAAAAATAAAAATAACACATAATAAATTTTCATTCTCAACAATTAAACTAATAATAAAAATTTATATCATATAAAACCAAAATTTATTTTTATTTTTATTTTTATTCTCATTGATTATTAATTAACACTTTTCTTCTTCTTCATGCTTTTATTGGCATAAAACGAAATAAAGACGCTTAGATCTTTTTTGATATATTCGTTCTAGAACATTTATTGTCTTGTTTATATTTTTTATAAATAAAAATATAACTAGAAGGGTACACGTGCAATGCAGCGAGATACATTTTGATTTTAATATTTCATTTTATTATTTATCTCAGTCGATGTTATATTATGGTCTTATGTGATTTAAAAAAAAATGATGATGTTTTTATATTTGAATAAAATATAAATTTGAAGATATTATAAAAATTTGACAAAAATATATCGATATTAGTATCAAAATAACTATTTAAAATTCCTATTTTTTGTGTATTTTTTTAATTCAATATTTTTATTATAATTTAATTTAGATTCAATAACGAAGTAATTTATATTTGGTTTAATAATATAATTTCCTTTAAAGATAATAATTAATTATTTTGTTATAACTCAATAATTATCCTTTATATTTTTTATATTTTAAAATGAGATCTTTGTCCTCTATTTGGTTATGTTAATTATCTTCTATTTGGTTATGTTTATCTGCAGTTAGTTACACGAATTCAAACATGGAGCTTTAATAAGTTGTACTTATGCATAATTTACTTGTAATCTTGAATTTTAAGTAATATGCATCAATATACAATACTTCATGCATAAAATATGGGTTTTAAGAGTTTTTGTCAAATGCTTTATAATATAGTATAGATTAAAGATAAAATATTTGAAATTTAGAAATTTTATTGTTTCAGAGGTGTTTGTTTTCAACTTAATAAGTTTAATGAACGATTGGCTTAATTGGTTAAGTTATGTTAAAAGTTTGATTTTAACTTAATCATGTAGATTGACTTAACATGTTTTTCTTTTTGAAAACGACAATTCACGTTAAGTTAACTCATTCTATCTTAATGCATTAATATCAAGTTAGCTTCTTTTTTCTTTTTCAAAATTACTATTGTTCTACAATTTTTAATCACATGTCTAATTAAAAAATAAATAGTTTACCAACGTGCATAAATTAAAATCTGTAATCAGACAATAATACTCTATTCTTTTAAATATATTTGAAATTATTAAATATTATGTTATGAACTTGTTGAATTCATATTATCTATGTTTATTTTAAATAATTTATATCATTGTCATTTTAAACATTTACCAAACAGTTCATTTTCATTCAACTTTACCTTATAAGATTAAAATGGTAATTTTTGTTGTTCAGATTATTTATCCAAATAAAGATCAAACAACAATTTATCTTAACTTTTCCAGATAGATTAGTGCTTAGAGACAACCTAATAGATTCCGAAATTAATAGATAAAAAATCAAACATCTCGTGATTACAAATTTTAGAATCTGTTTTCTTCTAAGTTTGTACGTAAATATCGATTTTTTTAACTACAAGAGTGATGTCTGATTGGTTTGAGTTTGACTCCAAAGATCAAAAGTACCTAGAGTTCCCAGGTTCAAATCCAAAGAGGAACAAAAATCCTCTTGTGGCCACGGAGATTCAAATGCGGTGACTCCGGGCTATCTACAAAGCAGGTGATCTCCCTGAAATTAGTCAGCTCGTATAGTGAGTTGGATATCCATGTTAACAAAAAAATAGCGATTTTCGTAAACAAACTCATGTTATTCTTTATAGTATTCTTGATTTCTAATAAGCATCAAAATAAAAAATGGGTTTTAATTCACAACCTTTTTCATATTCACTGAATAATAAAGTAGTTAAGTATAAAAATGGTTCTTTCGTTAATATATCGGGTATATTTTGATCATTTTGGTGATTTTTTCTATGAAAACGAGGTAAACGTTGGAAAAGGTAGTAAATATCTATTTGGGTCAAAGTCAACGTACATCCGATGGGGGTTGTACGACGGTCCAGTGAGGTAAATGAACTCTTACCTTATTCTCGTAAATGGACCGTTCATGTACGTCCAATTTTTATTTATTTAATAAATAAAAAATCATAAAATATTTTTATTATTATTTTAGTTAAATAAATAAATAAGGACATTTGTAGAAAATGAAAAATGACAATACTAACCACTTTATACAACCCTCTTACACAAAATAACCAGTTTTTAGGGGTTTTACAAAACTAACCACACGAATCGCCCCCGGTAGGTTTTACCGGAGGCCGGAAGCAAGAGAGAGAGACATAGAAGAGATAAAAAAAAATTAAATACCTAAAATGCCATTTGATTAAAAAATAAAGTCAAATTACTAAAAATATTAGTTTTTAATTTATTCATTGATTTATGTTTGAGATTAAATCTCTCAGTTATCACAAATCAACCAATTTTTCTTTAAATAGACCTGTATTTATTGCTATAATTGACGACATAAAATACCATGACCTTAGATATGATTTTTAAGAATTGCTACTTTAACTCTGCCTGTCACGCTTCACATCATTAAAGAAACTTTGGTACTACTATGCAAATTTATTTTGAAAATTACGATTTCGAGAAATTGTATAAAGAATTTGTTGAAAATAGTATTAAACGTGTCAAAAAAGAAATTGTAATATCAATTTTCAAAATTTAACAAATATATTTTTTAAAGTTGAACCCTAAACTTTAACACCTTTTCACTGGTTTGATCCTTAGACCAAATGGTGTTTTTGCTATTATCCTATATTTTTATGATTTACGAATTCTTTTTTTTTTCTTTTCTATTGAACTTATCTTCTCCAATAAAATTGTAAGAACACAAACAAACTCTAAATCAAACATCTTGTCCCTCTTCATTTCGTTCTTCTCTCTCTGCTGACTTCGAAAACTATTATGCTAGCAAAGACGTCTCCGGTTCCCCTAACCAGTGGTGGACACACGTGGAATGATACAGTGCAATGGGCCATGATTCATGGTTCCGTCATAAGGGGAATAATTACGTTCTGAAGGGTGCCACCATATTATTTTGTTGGGTGCCAACATATAGTTTTTTTTTTTTTTTTAAATTGACATGTTAACACAAAGATTTAATAGTCGAAATAGGAAACGCAAACGATCTTACATTTGTACAAAAGGCTTGGGTTTGAATCTTTTATGTAAGGGCAAGAAACTAACATACCTATACTAACATTGTGAAAAAAATTTAGAAGTGTTTTTATAGTTAAATTGTGCCACCACTTAAAAAAAAATTGGGTCCGTCTTTGCCCCAACCATAGAATTTGCACCGGACTCCACCATCCACATGGTGACTCCAACAATTAGTGGGGGATGGTCTTGAAAAAAAGGCCAAGGATGGGTCAGAAAAGGAATTAGATCTGAAAGTCCGAATTGTGGCGTCTCTTGGAGTTTTTCATCTCTTTATATCACGAACCAAAGGCGGATCCGGAGGTGGGGGAGTGTTCTCTTTGGACACCGGAATCGTGTCCTTGGAGAAATGAAAGACTTGATGATCTAAACATAACAAAAAAATTTATAACAATTTTGATATTCTTTTAATCTTGATTTGACGATCATTGGCTTTTAGGATTTGATTTAATTTTAGAAAATCTGTGTTTGATTTAAGTTTGGAATCTCATATGAAGGTTCTGTGAAATTTGTTCTTGGAAGTTTCGAGGAAGAACGAAGAAAAAAGAAAAAAGAATGCAAGAAAATGGCAAAAAGACTTTTTGGCCTTGAGTTTAATAGACTTTGAGGAGGAAGAACCGAAGCATGAAAAAGTACAAATCTCTAAATGTTTTACATAATAAATGAAGTTTAAGTATGAATTTAAAAAAACCCAAAACCACATCCATAAAACTGTCGGAAATCTTGTAACATTCATACCTATTCACACGTGATATTTGATTTAATATCTTTACGTAAAACATAAAGAAATTACCTTTTCATCTCAAGAATTGACGCCACTGTTTTATATATATATATATATATATATATATAGACTTAATCAAATGAGAACTGAGTTGTTTGTGATAATCGTGAGATCCAATCTTAACAACACACCCTAATAATCAATGGTTAAAATTGAAAGGATTCATAATTAATGTAATTCCTAAAATAACATACTGACATTTAATGATATAATGGAAAGATGGGCAAGATTGTCATTTTTTTTAAGTTATTGAGACGGATTTGAGCGCGCGTTACAAATCCGTTAATATTCTTATTATACAATGTTCAAATCAAATTCAAATAGAGTCAAGATACGGTCTATTTTTCGAGAAGGAGTCGATTCCCTTAAACCCTAGAGTCGATCACAAGTGGAACCATATACATAAGTGATGGATGATAACGAAAGATTAGGTAAAATCGTTTTCTGTTCTACATTTTCAATATGAAGTATCCCTTAAACACTGTTTCTGTTAGTAAACATCAATTTCAGGTTTTATTGTTGGTGTTGTTTTGATTTAAACAATGTGGAAAGAAGAATATTATGTTAACTTGGAAAAGAATTTACAGCATTTTTATAATCGATTTTGTGCTACATTGTGATTACACTTAGTATTGATGATAATATTTATGTGGTACATCGTGATAACACTTAGTATTTCTTGTTTCCATTCAATTTGTGCTACACTTTGACAAATAGTCTAACTCTTCCCTAAGTATTTGGAAGAACAGAACTCAGCCTTAACCAACCTCAATAAAATCTGTGCAGTAGTGGGCAAGACTACACTTGAACCACAAAAGAGAAATAACATCACCAATGCCCATTCCTTTTTAGACAATTGTGGACATTGGTACTCCAGCATAACATGGCTCTTCACCTGTAAATCAGATCAAAGACATCACTCACTAACAAGTGTTTGTACATGCATTACCTCCCCAAAAACTTGTGCAACATGTACGTACCTCTGTCATCAGAGATGGTTGAAATAATATAAGTAGGAATACTCATCTCGACCACCAAGTTCTCCAAGCACAACTATCATTTTTATTTGTATTTGGCCAGAAGAAAATATCAAAGAAAAGGGCATACATATTTGAATGTTGATAGATTATAATCTACACCACAATACTAACTAAAAAGAGAACCTTAAACATTGCAGTTTTTTATGGATGAAATTAGTAACAGATATACCTGTGGGATGTTGTTGAACCGCATAACGTGATCAGAAAGAGTAGAACCGAGAAAAACATCTCCTCCAATAGCAATACATACAAATTCCCAAGTTTATACCCACAAAGACAATAGGCTACATTTTGTGTGGTACATCGTGATAACACTTAGTATTCCTTGTTTCCATTCAATTTGTGCTACATTTTGATGTATCTTCCACTTGGATTGTAGTCGTTAATCTCTGTCAATGCAGTTGTCACAGCTTTATACACCTCTTCACCCATGTCTCGCTTTAGGCCTTTCAGTTTATCATAATTTTCCTCAATGATTCCCTGCTCCAATAACATCAAACTTTTAGGTGCCTTCTTCTTATGCAAGAATTTGTCAGTAGATGAAAAATACTATACAAAATTGACTTAAATTGAAGTAGATAAAATGAAATCTAGTGGAACCAAATCTTGAATACCCTTCATTGATTCTTTGTAATGAAAAACCAAATATATGTGAGTGTATATAATATCAATTCCTCATCATTCTAACAAGTTCTTGTAGCTCACCCAGATCACTATCATAAAGTCTCATTTTGTTACTGTAAACAGTTGCAGGTTGAAATGAAAACCCATAATCATGTTGATGATCATCATCTCTACTTTGTAATACATGAGAACTGTTGTAATACATGAAACCACAGCTGTAATACATGAGAACTTTGTTGGTACCACATGAAACCACAATTGTAATACATGAGAACTGTTGTACCAACAATTTATGATCAATTGTGTAACATGTTTGTGGTACCATGTGGTGTGGTACATTATGGTATGTAACCAATTAGAACTACTTGTGCATGGTAATGTATCACATGAAACAAAACAGTTATTGGTACCACATGAAACCACATCTGTAATACATCAGAACTGTGCTACCGACTGTTATGATCAGCTTTGTAACATGTTTGTGGTACCCTGTGTTGTGGTACATTGTGGTACCTGACAGTGTTTGTGTTTTCTCAGGCAACTATGTTGTTGTACATGAGAATGTACATATGAAACAAAGCTGGATACAAGGATTCTATAAGGGCAAAGATGAATTCGATCTTAGCACAGAAACAAAGCGTTGAGATGACTATAGACAAGGCCATATCAGATTTCCCGTTGGATTGAGACTTGAGGATAATGAACAGGGAGCTACAAAGCATGTTTGGACAAGAAGATACTTCTACAGGAGATGTTGTCAACAATGAAACTCAATTCAGTTGTTTGAAACACCAACGAGAACTGTGAAGGTGCCAAAGAAAAGGATGAAGAAGGGTGCACATCAAGATACTGTCTTTTATTTACAACATTACCCCAAACATGATTATAACATTGATACATACAAAGACAATGCAGGTTCTAATACAATAAACTACATCTAAAATTTACACATCTAAAATTGCAGGTATTAAAGAATTCCAGAGTAATAATAATAAGATTAAACTAATACAGATACACAGTAAGAAGTATTCTGTAAACATGCCTTCAAACATACTCTTGGTTATTTATTTATGTACCACAGGTGTGCACATCAATAATACGGAATCACAACAAGAAGATACAACTAATACAGATACAAAGTAAGTACACTAAACGTTGTGATGATAATAAATTTGGATAACACACTATGATACAAATCAGGTTGAACACAGTATACAAAGATGGATG
>NC_037538.1:4922751-4933164 GCF_001531365.2 Cynara cardunculus var. scolymus
GAACGGGTTTAAAAGTTTTAAGAGTTTTAAGAGTTTTTAAGAGTTTTAAGAGTTTTTAAGAGTTTTAGCCAAATGCTTTATAATATAGTATAGATATAGATAATTTAATTTAAATTTAATAATGAAATAATTTATTTTTGGTTTAATAATATAACATTTTATAAAGATAATAATTAAGTGTTCTGTTAGAACTTAATGATCATCCTAATTATATTTTAGATTTTTTATATTTAAAATGAGATGTTTATCCTGTATTTGATTATGTTTATCTGCAGTTAGTTACACGAATTCAGATATGAAGTTGTATGTACGCATAATCTACTTGTAATATTGAGTTTTAAGTAATATGCATTAATAAACAGTACTTTACGCATAAAATTGGTTTTTAAGAGTTATTGTCAATTGCTTTATAATATGGTATATATATATATATATATATATATATATATATTATATTATAGGAAGTACTGTTTGATGTAATTCATTTTGCCTAACACTTGCATTAAACATCTATATATATATTATAGGAAGTACTGTTTGATGTAATTCATTTTGCCTAACACTAGCATTAAACATCTCAAATATTAATTTAATTTATTAGATTTGATGACAATAGATATAAAGAACTTATATCATCAACTGAAGTTTTCAATCACTCTTTACAACTTAACAGAGTTATTATGATATTTTATGTTAAAAAAATGTTACTCTTTTCGTGTGTAAAAATAAATGTCTACATTTTTATTTTAGTTTGTCTCAAAATAAAATGTCCATTTTTCTGTAAGGTTGTTTTGGGCAGCCTCGACGTATATTGATTCTCGTTTTCTAAAGAGACAACTCGTGAGCTACTCGAGATCGACTTGGTCAAAGCTGGTCAAAGCTCGGTCAACAATCGACTCGAATAGGCTCGGCTTGAACTCGAGCTCGACTCGACATATTAACGAGTCGAGTCAAGCGACCAATACTCGACTAGAAAAGCTCATGAGATACTCGATTATTTTATCCGTATTACGTCGATCCCTCTTTTTGTTGTAGCTTCCTTTTTTATATCAACGATCCCATAAAACCCTATCTTTTTCGTTAATGTCTTATTGGGAACTTCATGATAATTAATCCTTTGAGGTGGAAATTCCGTGTCTTAATTTTTACATGATCACAAAGTTTAGCAAGTGCTCATAATTAATTATATAGAACTTTGAAAGAGTGTATACATAACATGGTAATCCAGTAAGCCCAATCAAAAGAGGCCTACCCAGCTAGCTAGAAGATATGAAGAACGGCATCACAGGTCTCCTGTAAAGCTAATAAGCCCAAAGGGTCAACTAGCTATGTCCCTAGCCAGTATATACGTGTGTTTTATACTTATTTTCCAAATCTACAAATTCACACACATAGATAGATAATTAGTATGTAATAAGCACAGTATTTCAAGGCCCCATGCACGTGCACATTCCAACATATGCTCGTTGGGAGATATTTGCGCAAGAAACGGGCAAGTAGGCTACACGCGAACATTTGACAGCCACACATGCTTGCAACTTGCTCGATGGGACGACGGTATATATAACATATATATATATATATATATATATAGCCATGTGTGTGTGTGGAGCAAAATTGACAAATGGCCACACAAAGATTTGAGACCTGCAGACTCACAGCACCAAGAGCAGGTTTCACGAGTCCTTGATATATTCAATGAACTCCCTCAGTAGTGTTATCCGATATAGAGGATCATAATAATACCTAATAACACCTATGAAAAAGGTATGGCAAGTTGCATATCATGATTTGAATGGGAAACAACTCAAAACTTTTTAAATTCACCTCTCAATATATATATATATATATATATATATATATATATTCTGAATGATTCAGTATTACACTATATATAAATTGGGCGCAATCAATATGTAGTGGTCCTAAAATTAATAGCATTCAAGTCTTGGCAATCTCAACACTACACTGGAATTTGTTTCTTCAAAGACATGATCATAACCAAACGTCTATTTTGTAACTTGGTGAACAAACTCCCTGAGCACTAGCCTTAGCCTCTGGTATATATATATATGTGTATATATTACAAAAGATGTTAGTTGTTAGGTACGGAATTATGTTTCATATGTGTTGAAAAGGCACAGATATTTTTGTTGCACTTTGTGATATACATGTGTGGATGTCATTTGGCTTGTAGAATTGGAGTGGGGTTATGGGACTGTGATGGTTGCTATGATGTTGGCGTAAGAGCAAATAATGGGGTTGTCAGGATAAGACAGTAAGAGTGGGCAAATTTGTGAATTTAAAACTGTAAGAGGAAGCAAGTTGGCCAGTCGGGTTTGTGAACTTAGGCACTACCACTATACATAGTTGACAGAGTTAAATATATTTGCATGAAGAACTGTAAACTCAGTTAGGTCTAACCAAAATTCTTTTGAAAACTATTATATACATTTAATCGTTGATTTAAACGAAGCAATGAAGGGGATATTTGAGGATTAACGAAGTGGTTAGAAGACAATGTAAATCAAGGCATTTTGGCATATTATAATTCTATTTGCTAGAATTATTAATATTAGTAGTTCAGTTCTATTTTGATGTTAAATCACCCGTCATTTGTTACAACGATGTTAATCTGGTATGTTTTTTAAAAGTCGTTCTAAAAACCTTGTTTCTTGTAGTGGCCAGTGGGCTATGTTTTTACGTTTGTTCAAGGCCTACAAAATGTCAAGAACGGATCTGGAAACTTTTGATCTTCTTACATGAAAAATTAAGATTCGCAAATGGTCAATATTAATAGTATGGAATTTTTTCATGGTGTAAAACATGAGTCTGAACTCTCAGTATCTTCCTTAAACTAAATGACTCGATCGTTGTTATTGTGCCTCAACTTTGCCATGCAGAATATATATCTTAATAGTTCTAGATCTTCAATTCAGAATAAGCACTTTTATATGAAAATGGTGAAAATTAATTGGTGTTTAAGGAAGCTAGAGTTTGAAGTAGATTGAAAAGTAAAAAAATGACCATATACATTTTTTTGTTTTTGGATGCATGAATGCTTATGTACATCAGCAATCTAATGGTAATTTTTAAGACTTCTAGATTGTGACCAAATGTAGAATGCTGTTCGATTACTTTTTAAAAGAGCTCTTATGAAACCAAGGGAGGTTCATCATGTATAGAAGAGAAATGGTCCAAACTAAACCGATATGATCTCTAAATACATATCGTCATGTTAGCTACGTCTTCCAACCCCAAAACCAATTTGCTATTAATAGATATGAACATGATCAGAGATCTAATTGCCGTTTAGTTGGTTTATTTCCGTGTCAGATTTTTACTACATTTCGTGACATACGAAAGACAGACCTATTCTTGTAAATCTACAAATGCATATATACATATACGTATTGATACACATAATACAATTTCAAAGGTGGCAACATGTTGCTCGATGGGACGATGGGCGATATTTGCGGACAAGTAGGCTAGAGAAACATTTTACATCCACAAATCAATGCTTGCAAGTTGCTGGATGGGATATAAATTATGCAACAAAATGGGCAAGTGGTTACACGAAGGGTTGGCATCCACAAACATATATACCCTTGCAATTGCTACACTGCAGAAAACCTACCTACAGATCTACTCACAGCAAGCACCAAGGCTTAATCCACGACTACTCCTTTCCTGGATGTATTCAATGAACATCCTGAATATTGTTGTCCTGTAAAGAGAATCATCCTTACCAACACTCCTATAAAGGCGCATGTGGCAAGTTGCATGCATACCATGATTTGAATGGGATACAACTCAAACTGTCTTAATTGGTTCACCTCTCCATCTGAATGATTCAGTATTACACTATAAATTGGTGTGTGTTGTTCTTGGACGCAAGTTGCATATATAGTGCAGTGGTCCTAGGATCTCATTCAAGTCATCACTGGAACTTGTTTCTTGAAATACATAACCAAAACTCAAAAGCAAGCCGACTAATCTCAGGCGACCACCTGCTTTACGGGTAGTCCGAAGTCGTCGCATTTGAACCTACGTGGCTACAAGGGGATTTTTAATCCTTCTTGGATTTGAAACTGAGACCTCCAGACACATTTTTTATCTTTTGGAGTACAAGCTCAAATCAGGCACCACTCTTGTGGTTTAAACTATATATTTATAGGATAAAAGATATCGATTTGTGCATTGCGAATACTAGATTCAACTAAGCTATAACAATATATATATATATACACACACACATCTGGAAATATAATTGCATAATTGAGATCTAGTTTGAGCATGTAATAGAAAGGACCATAAGATAATCATACAGCATCAATAGACATAAGTTTTCATCCCTTAGGTTTCGTATAAGTTTTCATTCCACGTGGAAAATGGTCAGAAAGATTATGGCGATCGAGATGTGTTGATAATCGGTGCTGGGACCCATTTTGCAATGCAATTCATGAGTGAAGCATCTATCGGATATGTTACCAAAGATGGAAATATATGAATTTCGGGTATGAATCTTTGATCTTTATAAACAAAATAAAGCAGGGTTTCCATGAAGTTCAAATATAGAAGAAGCCCACTCATATGCATTGCTGTTTCCCTCTTTAATCACTTCAAGTTGCTCGCTTTTAACATTCTTGATTTATCTGGTGGTTTCCTTTCGATATTCGAGTAATCCACGCAACTACAACCTTGCCTTCTTCGAGAAACTAGAAAGAAAAGACAGGAATTCGAATAATTCTTTTTCTAATGGATTATCAGATATAAAGTAACATGACACAGGTCTCGATCAATCTACTACTTTGTCAAATCTTTATGAAAACAAATAGATACCAACTTCGTTTCTGTTAATCATATATAGCGTTGGAGTGTCAAATGGTCAAGATGCGAACAATCAAGATTTGACAAACTTCATATATATAAAAGTTTCTTTATGATTTCGATTTTGTTGATCTTATTACAATTTTTGTGGTCTTTAATTAAATTGCGTATCCTAAAATCGTTTTGCGGTATCGTGTGGTGGAGTCTTTTGCTACTACAGTTAGGAGCAACTCAAATTTGTTATAACGAAGGAAATGGGGATTTATCTTGAACAAAT
Organism: Cynara cardunculus var. scolymus; assembly: GCF_001531365.2. Classification (NCBI taxonomy): domain Eukaryota; kingdom Viridiplantae; phylum Streptophyta; class Magnoliopsida; order Asterales; family Asteraceae; genus Cynara; species Cynara cardunculus. The sequence continues at coordinate 4,927,862 of NC_037538.1, forward strand.
TTGCATTAATAAAATAAATTGGGATCTTTGTAATTTCTATTTGGCTCTAGATTTTCTAGACTCATCTCCTAGAAAATAGAGGATGTAGAAATGTTAGTTTAGTCTATGTTTGGCAAATTAGTTGATGATAAGCATAGTTGATAACCGATAAGTTAGCTGAAAAACAGATCATGTTCGAATAGCATATGACGAAATCAACATTCTGAATTTTACTAAACAATAAATAGTTACATGTTCATATGACTTTATAAAGTAAGATATAACACATATGCATAAATGCTTTTGGAAAGTTTACCAAAGGGATAATACATGTACATGTGCATATATGAAATTTGAATGTTGGAGGTGGTATTTGTAAGTATTGGATGGTTTTACAGAATGCTAAACCATTGGTAATGATGGGCATATATGCAGTCAAGCCAAAAGTTATATATGGTATTATCCGGTTACAAATCTCTAATCATTTGCAGGGAATGGTGATGGAAAGATTAAAAAGAATACTCATCATATGAAACCTCATCTGAATGAGGACCAGAGGATGACAAGATCATCGACGATTTTGAATCACTTGCAACGGAAAGGAATGGGAAAAGCATACAATGCGAAAAAGGAAAAAAAGAACCAGCAGCAAGGAAGGTTAAGAAAGCAGAAAGACCGAAATGTAAACCAATATCGTTGGGGTTTAATCAACATCTACAGGATTACTTTCTTCTCCAACATAATCGGAATGTAAAACATCATTCACATGTCGCTCGTTATACATTACTATTGACGCAACCAAGTGATCGGGTGATGAACAGCGAAGTAAAACTCCGAATGGTGGGTATAAACAGCAAGAAACTTACGATGGAAACAGGCTACACTATCTTTTAATTTTGGAAGAGATCGTAACAGATTGGTTGCACAAATTTTGGATATATAAATTAATCAAATGATTGTCTCTAACTAATAATTTAGAAAAATAATAAATAAAGTTATTAGTGTAACAACATTGCCCATGAAGGATTTAATAATTACTTAAAATAAATTAAAAAAATGGGAAATTATGAATGCATGTTAGTGGTTGATATTAGGTTTGTAAACTTGCAACATATGAAAGGTTTGTATTTGATTTGAATTATATACATGGTTGCATTTAAGAAAAGAACATTGGTTTGTGATAATTGTAAAATTCAATTTCAACCACAAATTAATGGACAAGTTAAGAAACTAATATTTTTGATAATTTAACTTAAAATTATAATTAAAGAGCATTTTAGGTATTTTAAATTTTTTATCTCTCCTCTCTCTCTCTCTTTCTCCTACCTCCGGCCTCCAACGAAAACCATGTGATATCCAAAATACACCAAGATACACTATGTAATACTCAAAATACTTACAACGTGATACATAAAATACACTAAGTAAACTTTGAGACCACTGTGATACAAATTGTGGTACCTCTGTGACACCAATTGTGGTACCTCTGTGACACCAATTGTGGTACCACTATGATACCAACTGTTTCGGAGATGGGGAAAGGGAAATAGGTAGTTAGGGGGTCACAGAGACAAAGATGAGGCTAATTGTCGGGAATGCTCACAGGTGGGTGTTTAGTGGTCGATCATCGAAGATGACGTCTTGGTCAGACAAGATGAAAAGAGGAGGTCACCGGAGTGGTGGTGGGTGTCGGAGAAGGCCATCGAATTTAGTCCTTGTGTGTTCGTATGTGTGTATATATATACATATATTAAACTAATTAAAGTAAATTGGAATATTAAACTAATTAAACTAATAATCAACACAATTTACTAATTTACCCTTTGTTTTATTTTAGTAAATAAAATTAATTATCTAAAATTATTGGCTCATATTGGAACTCACAATTAGCACAAACTATCTAATTCTCATTTGATTAGACCCCTATATATATTGGAACTCACAGTTAGCACAAACTATCTAATTCTTATTTGATTAGACCCCTATATATATATGTGTGTGTGTGTGTGTGCGCGCGTGCGCGGGCGTGTGTGGAAAGGTTAAAATGAGAAGCCCCTAAAATTTGAGAAGATAATAAGAGATTTTAACCATTAGATAAGATTTTTCGATGACCAAGATCATAATTGAAAAATGTAATGTTGGAAAATTATGACTAATTTAAAGAACCTAAGAGGTTGAGGGGACATTTTGAAACTTTTGTATGATTAAAATTATTAATCCAAACCATTAAATCACTAACCAACTCCTGTAAAACCTGTAACTTTAAATTATTTTATTTTTGTCAAAGTTGGAAGTTCTTATAGATCTCAATGTCATTTATCTTATTTTATTTATCGAACCCTCCGAAACGCTAGATTTACCCTTCAGTTATTGGTTTGTCTTTGGTGGTTAAAGAGAATGGAAAACCCGAGCAAACTGTGAGTCGGACGACTTTTTGGGCGGCCCAAGCCGCACGAGAAGTAGCCGAAGCTACTGTTATGTTGCTCGATGAAGTGAATTGGAGACAAAAGGCCAAACACCTTTCGAGGTGGCCTAAACCATATGTGTAAGTCGCCTCGACAGGTCGAGTTGTACGAGCACATGCTTGATGTGTGTATTGGGTGTTGCTTCTCGGGGACGGGCAATAGCGCTGCTAAGGTGCCTCGTGCCTCGTAATGGTCTCCCCATGCCGTGAACAAGATGAGGAGCCTGGTGACTTAGGGGCTAGGCAACCTATACTGCACTACACGTCGCCCAAGCTTCTATTTGGTCGACCAGTTTCAAGGCCTCAGATTCATGTGGTTGTTACGTAAATGTTCATGTGAAGTTTCAAGTATAAAAAAATGGTTTTACGGGTCTTACGAAAACAGATTGGTCTCACGTGATCCCAGATCTCTCTGTCTATATATATATATTAAATTTGGTTGTTACGTACCATAAACATGAATATTATATATCTATAATAGTATCATATACTTGTCACTTCAATTGAAATTTGTTCAATTTAGGGAAAGAAAACGTTTATCATAATTCTTTTTTTTTTTTAACCACAATCGGGTATAAAAGAGAGAGGCTTAATTATATGGAATGTTGAGGGCTGAGTCACGCATTTTAATATTAACAAAAATACTAACAGCTGTCATGCACCATTGCAATTATAATATTTAAAAATAAATAAACGTAATGTATGACATGAATTGGAATTTAATGAGAATTGAGCTCAAGATTTTTTATAAACTTTTGATGCAAAGGGGGATGACACATGCTATGCTACCCCCTCCTTGTATTTGTCACTAATTATAGCTAAAACTTAATACAATGTTGATGCAAAGGGGGATGACACATCCATTAGATGTTGGATTTTGCCAACCGATCTAATTTGATTAACATGGAATAACGATCTAATCAAATCCAATCCAATGGACGATTGGATTGGATCGGTTCGGTTCCATCCATTGGATAATTTTATTGGATATCCATCGGGTGATCCGATGGGATTGGATCAATTCAACGTATTAATTCAATTCAATTCAATTCTCTAACAATGATATAAATTAATTAATCATGTCACTACGACAAAATTGAGTTTATAAGACGTCTCCGATCTCTAAGCGTCCCAATAGACCGCTTTATAAGACTTAATTTATAGGACCAAAATATAAATCGTCATATCTAAGAATGTTGTAAGAAGTTTATATGACATTTTTTAGAGTCTTAACAAGTTTTTAGGACATTTTTAATACAAAGTGTCGCATTAGCAACTTTATAGGACACTTTTTTTAGAAAGTGTCCTATAAACTCAATTTTTTATAGGACATTTGTTTTTATAAGACAATTTTTCAAATAATGTCCTATAAAGCTGCTAATGAGACGTTTTATATTAAAAGTGTCCTACAAAGTTATTACGACGTTAAAAAACATCATATAAACTTATTACAACGCGTTTAGATATGACGTTTTATTTTTTTGGTCCTATAAACTAAGTCCTATAAAGAGGTCTATTATAACGTTTAGAAATTTGAAGTGTCCTATAAACCGGATTTTGTTGTAGTGTCATTTTTAGTATGTGTTAAAACCAACACAAGTGAAGTTAAAAATTCAAAGCCGCACATAAAACAAATTCCGATTTAAGCAATTTGAAAATAATTTAATTACATGATAGTTGAATAATGGTTGAATGGACAATTGGATGGTCATCGGATGATTAATTGGATGTTGATCGGTTTTGTTTTGTTGTGGTTGGTTCTAGACTGTCATCCGAGAACCGACCGATTCAAATTGGATGTTGAAAATTTCAATCTAATCCGATCCATTTACAATTGAATGTCCAATTATGGTCGGTCGGTTTTAAATGGATCAGTCGGTTTCAATTGGATCGGTTGATTTTCAACACATCTCTCTATGTATATGTACTTGTATCTAAAAGGGGATGCCATTTGATCGTCGAATGTTAGTCAATACGATGGCTAGATACTTGAATATTTTTGTAAACGTGTTGGGCAAGCTAATTTTTTATAGTTTAACGAAGGGAAATGTTCAAAAAAAATCCAACGAACTATCTCATTTTAAATGATTAAGTCCCTCGAATTATTTTTCTGAAAAAAAAACTATCAAAACTTTTTCATATTAAATGATTAAGTCTTTGAACTATTTTTGTGAATGAAAAACGATCAAATTTTCTCATTTTGATTAATTAACTCTATCAACATTTTTTTAATAAATAAAGTATCACACTTTTAAAATTTGGTTATCTACGTTTTTTTAACCTTAAAAAATTACATTAAATGATTAATAAAAGTTTGATGGATTATTTATTTTCTTTAAAAAAATCAGGGTCTTATTTATTTAAAATATGAAACTCTAATGGTTTTTTCATTCAAAAAAATAGTTCAGTAATTTAATCATTCAAAATGAAAAAATTTAATGATTTTTTTATTAAAAAATAGTTTTAAAACTAAACTATTCAAAATAAATAAATTCGTTGGATTTTTTTTTTTTTTACTTTTTCTTTTAACTAATTATAAAACCTTAAAATACTACAGTCTTATGTCGATTTAAAAAAGTAAATAAATAGAAAACAAAGAAAAAAAAAAGCAAGGGAAAGGGTGGGGGCAGGGCAATAAGCAGAAACGACACCGCACCATATGAGGTGCACAATGAAAAGGTACGACACAAGTACCACTCATATAAACTCTATCGTAATTATTTCATTTAAAATTTAGAAAGAAAAAAAAAACAATCAATTTTTCCATTTTAAATGGTTTATTTCTTAAATTTATATTTAAATAAAAAATATTTTAAATATTTTTATTTTAAATAATTAAGTCTTTAAATTAATTTTTTAA
>NC_037538.1:4933185-4941512 GCF_001531365.2 Cynara cardunculus var. scolymus
AATCTATGAACATTTTTTTAACAAATAAATCATTAAAATTTTAAAATTTGATCACCTAGATTCTTTTAACCTAAAAAAATTATTGTTGGGTTTTTTTTTATATTTAAATTTTTCAAAATGAATAAAATATGAGATTATTGTTGTAATCTACAAAATAATGAATTTGGTATTTTATTTAAAGACTTAAAATTTCAATTTATTGTTCTGAAAAAGATTTAAAAAATATGTTATACATGCTATAAAAAAATATAAATAACTTGGGTTGTTCTGGATAAAGACGTGAAAATAATTAAATTAACTAGTGGGATTCGAATTCTATCATCTACTATACAATTGTAGCATCGAGAGATTTACCTTAGTTGTAGGCGAAACCCACGGTTAGTCTTGATAAAACATGAGATCACCCATTCCAAAAATTAATATTTATAATCTATATTGTATTATAAATCATTTGATAAAAACTCTTAAAAACTATATTTCTTATAACTAACTGCAGATATTATAATTAAATAAAAAATAAACATCTTATTTTAAATACAAAAAAACTAAAATATAACTAGGATTGTCATTGACTTCTAACAAAATATTTAATTATTATCTTTATAAAAATTAGATTAATAAACTAAAAATAAATAAAATGAATTAAAGAAATACACAAGAAATGAAGAAAATTTAATAGTTAATTTGGTACTAATATCAATATTTTTACAAAAAAATTTATGATATCTTTATATTTATATTTTATTCAAAAATAAAAACATTAAGTTTTATCAAAACTACATAAAACCGTATTATAACATCGATGGAGACAAAAAAAACATATAACAAAACATTAAAATTGAGATGTATCTTTCTGCATTATGTGAGTACCCTTTTAGTATATTATAAAACATTTAGTAAAAACTCTTAAAAAATTATTTTTTACATGAAGTACTGTTTATTGATGTATATTACTAACTGCAGATAAACATAATCAAATACAGAATAAACATCTCATTTTAAATATAAAAAAATTAAAATATAGTTAAGATAATCAATGAGTTATAACAGAATACTCAACTATTATCTTTATAATAAATTATATTATTAAATCGGAAACATATTACTTTGTAAAGCCTATTAAATTATAATAAAAGATTGAATTAAAGATTACACGAAAGAAAGAAAAACTTTTAAATAGTTAATTTAATATTAATATCGATATTTTTTTCTTCAAATTTATATTTTATTAAAAAAATAAAAACATTGTCGTTTTTTCAAAACTATATAAAATTATATTTATAACATCTATAAAAACATAAAATGAAATAAAATAAAATATTAAAATTAAAATTCATCTCACTACATTACATAAATATAATTTAATAATAAAGAATATCCATTAGTATATTCAATTTTGATGAAAGGAGAAGAAAGTGAGAATCGGTCGAATGGCAAAAGAGGCGTACGGAAGCGTACCATGTACCATCTTATGACGTCATCTAAGTTAGGTTTATTGAAGGAAAATTGTATCAAAATATAACTAATTTTTATCTAATTTTTATTTTGGAGAACCAATTTTCAAAGTCGTCATTTTGGGAAACCAACTTGCATCTGATTCTTATTTTGGGGAACCCCAACTTTTAAAATCGTCATTTTGGGAACCAACTTGCACCTGATTCATATTTTAAGGAACCAACTTGTAAAATAATTATAGAAAAATAACTAAAATTCGTTTTTTTTCCAAAAATTAATGCAATATAATCTATTTTTCATTTCAAATCTCGTTTTTTTAATTCAGATATCAAATTGAATATTTTTAAAAAAAATCCAAACTACCACAATAAAAATTATTTTTTATTAATGCAAAAAAAATCAATTTAATAGAAAAAAAATTAATTGATGCAATAAAAAATAAATATTAAATATCACATTTAAGATTTTTATATCTAACCAATCCATATCAATATTAAAGTTTAAAATCAAATTTGGCAAATCAAACCAAAAGTTTGATAGAGACTCTTAAATTACTTGTTACTTGTTCAACATATCAACCAGACCCTTAAATAAACAAAAAAGTTTGATAGAGACCTCCAAATGATGATTTTGAAAGTTGGTTCCCCAAAATAGGCATCAGGTAAAAGTTGGTTCCATTTTTGTGCAATTTTCTCTTTATTTAGTAGTTACAATTAAAGGGTCGTTTACTAAACGCTTACTCGGGTAAGTGAATACTAAATCACATTATCTTACCGGATGAATATGATAAGGACCAAGAATTTTACCCTGTAAGTGAGGACAACGATTCTTACCACGGTAAACGCTTACCGGGTAAATTGTTGCATACGATACCGTTTTGATGGACTAAAATCTTACCCGGTAAGTCAATGATAGTGTTAATTAATTTTGCCGGTAAATATTTACCGGGTAAATATTTGGTAAACGGCCCCTAAATATGTCAACAATTTACAGTCGCCCAAAATTGTTATCCAATTATAAATAAATAACATATTTGACCCTTCAACTTTAAAGATAGTTCTTTTACACCACCAATTTTTTTTAACAATAATTGTTTCTATTCCAGAATGCATGTGTTTCCTTCTTTTATTGCTGTCGTATTTTCTTTCAACCATACCAACATGATCATGTTTACGGACTGTTTTAAATACAATGACATGTCCCTGTTTTTAGTTTTCTATTGTTTTTAATTTATGTTTAGTATTTTTTTGAAGAAAATTATCTGGTGTAAAAAGTTCAATTATTGTCATGTTTAATATATATATATATATATATATATAGAGAGAGAGAGAGAGAGAGAGAGAGAGTTTGTTTTAAATACAACTCATCGTATTTGTACAACCAATGCAACCTAATAAATTGAGATATTTATAGAAATAATAAGAGTTCATTTATTATGATTTGAATATTTATGAAAGATGAATATGGTTCGTTAATTATTATCAATACTTTATATTAGGAAATAATCAAAACTTCTATGAAATCACATATTAATCAAATGAAATGTACGGTTGAGACCAACCCCTCTCTCTCTCTCTCTCTCTCTCYCTATATATATATATATATATATTATCGTTTGGATTTGTTTAGTTAGATATGCTTAAAATGTCGTAGTTTACTTGCATGATTAGAAGTTGTTGAGTTAAATATTGCGTCAACGACAATACTATGTGCAAAAGTTTTGTGTAATTAATAATAAAATATTATTATTAGGCTATAAAATTAAATGTTGCATACTTACATCTTAGAGGGTACGGAGTACACTTGAATCAATTGGAGAATTCTTTTGCCAAAAAATGATACAAACTGGGAAAATTATAAGAAATAAGTATTTGTGGGTTAAACGAAGCGAAAGAATCGTTACTATAGGGGTAATGAACAACATATATGTACTTTATACATTTAGGAATTGTTCGGTTGGTTTTTATTGCGTCCTCTACAGATAAACCTATCTGTATATATTAATCTGTTTATATATATTAAAAAGAATTTTGTATGAGAGGGTATTTTGATAGATGGAAGAAACATGGTTTTTTTTTTATTGGCAGAGGAAAATTTGAAAGAAAAAACTTTACCGTCTACATAAAACTCTCCTTAGAATCTTATTGCATAAACCACTTTCTATCAGAGACGGATCAATTCTACCAAGGGAAACTTTTGTTTTCATTGTAGTTTCAAAATATATACGTTGACACACAACAAATTGATACGGTAACACTTTTCACAACCTGATAATATATTTTTTACACTACGACGGTGGTCCGTGCCACCGCATGCACTACACTGGGCTCGTTCTTACTCAATTCGTATATCATTAAGTCACTATCAAACAATCATGTATAACTGGCCCTGATAAAAAAAACTGAAAGTCTTATTAAATACATTAAGTTGCTAACAAACAAACTCTATGCAAAAGTGATGGAAAACATTTTACATACACCTTTACTATCCTAGAAGACTTTGGTTCCAAGAGAACCCTAATTATAAAATATTACTTATATACATTTCGGTTCTTAAAAAAATCAATAATGTTATGTAATGTTGAGATGATTTAAGATGAATAATAATGTTTAAAATTTTTTTAAATATTATCTATATATTATATTATAAAATATTTGACAAAAACTTTTAAAAATCAGTTTTTATGTATAAACTATCGTTTATGATGCATATTAATTAAAATTTAAGATTGCAACTAAATTGTGTATAAATACAATTTACTAAAGCTCTATGTTTGAATTCGTGTAACTAACTGCGTATAAAAATAATCAAATAGAGGATAAACATCTCATTTTAAAATATAAAAAATCTAAAATATAATTTAGATAACTATTGAGTTCTAACAGAATATTTAATTATTTCATACAAAAAATATATTATTAAACCTAAATTAAGTTACTTCGTTACGTTAAATTAAATTATAATAAAACATTTGAATTAAAAAAAATACACAAACAAAAAAAAAGTAATAGTTAATTTGATACTAATATTGATATATTTTTTGCAAATTTTATATGATATCTTCAATTTTATATTTTATTCAAAATAAAAACATTATCGTTTTCTCAAAACCACATAAAATCGTACTATATCAATATAAATAAAAAATAAAACAAAACATTAAAATCAAAACATGTCTCGATACATTACACGAGTACCCTTGTATTTGAGATAAAATATTTAGTGTAAAACCACCTTTTTAAAGAAGAATTGAAGAGGGGATTTGTACTTCCACTCACCACACAAACAAAAAAAAGACACTAGAACAGCTGTTTAAAGATGTGTAATGTTCTTTTATTTTTAAGAATTTCTGTAAACATTAAGTCATAGTATTTTTTATAATATATAAGTTCAACATGTTAATAATCATTGTTTGATATTTATAACTTTAATTTTACATTGTAGCTTAATTATTTATTTATTGAAACTTACTTTTTTTACAAATAAAGATTCATATTTAATAATAATAATAATAATTCAGGTTGTTTAATTAGACAAAATTTGATTATCTCTAATACAGATATTCACCTCACTTATATATATAAGGCCAACTTCATCTCACTTGATAAGCCATCTCTCTTCTCCTCTTATATCTCTATCAACATACTACAATTACATAGCCATGGCAATCGAGATTGCTTCTTCACCATCACCACCCTATCAAAACCCTAACTGCAACCTTAAACCCTCAATTTCAAAGATCAACCATGCCATAGTTGAATTCGGCATGCGAATCAAGAAGATCGCAGAAGATGATCCGAGAAGGGTGGCACACTCGTTCAAAGTGGCATTAGCCATCACATTGGTCTCCATGGTTTACTATCTTCAGCCCTTCTATAACGGCATGGGTGATGCCGGAATGTGGGCTATCTTGACCGTCGTTGTAGTTTTTGAGTACACAGTCGGTGAGCAACTTGGTTATACATGATCAAACTCGTGTCTCATATGTTTACACATGCATAATAACTACATTAACCAGAAAGGTTCATTTCAACACATAGTTTTGAAAATTGGTCGACGTGATCAGTTACTATTTGAATCATTTAGGTCAATTGATTTAGATTGTATAATGCTTAATGGGTTCAGTTTACAAATATCAAAAACTTAGTTAAAAATCACAAAGTGGCTTAATTCATCACAATTTACATCCGAAATCATGCATTTGTTGTCCATGAAATATAAGAAAAAGAGTAACACCAATTCGATGCGATCCAACCCATCTTAAAAAGCTAGCCTTGTCAACCCATTTTGCACATATAGACGATAAGCACTTTATAGTACCTCCTGATCATCTTAATGAATTAAGTTCTCAACATGGGATTCTATTTAGGACACGTAGATAATCTTTGAAATTATAATTAGTGTTTGCGTAATATTTCTATTTAATGTAGTTGTCATTGATTGAATTAAATGATTCAATTCTAAATGTTTTTATTTCTTTTTTCACTAGGTGCAACCTTAAGCAAAGGCATGAATAGAGGGTTTGCGACTTTACTAGCCGGTGCATTAGGTCTCGGGGCTGAATCCTTTGCCAGCCTATTCGGGTCGACTGTTAAACCAGTTCTTCTCGGTTGCTTTGTCTTCCTGTTAGGTAAAATCCTATATCCTTGTACGTATATGTGATTTTACATACAATACAATTAACCGATAACTTTATAGTTAATCAATGTTGATTGTGATTTTTGAAACTACAGTTGCTGCTGCCACCTTCTCCAGATTCTTTCCCAACATTAAGAAGAGGTACGATTACGGGGTTCTGATATTTATATTGACGTTTAGCTTGGTATCTGTATCGGGTTATCGAGTCGAAAAAATCATCGAGCTGGCGCACCAACGGTTGTCCACCATTATTTTCGGTGGTGCAACCTGTATAATCATATCCATATGTGTTTGCCCAGTGTGGGCTGGTGAAGATCTTCATAAACTCATCGTCCTTAACTTGGAAAAGCTTGCAACCTTCCTAGAAGGTACATTATCAATATATATAAATACTTTTAATTATTATTTTAATATTTTCTTTAATGAGTTAGAAATTTTAATCACATTCTAATTAACTAATACATGTTTTCTAGGATTTGGAAGTGAATACTACAGAATTTCTGAGGGTGACAAATCATTTCTTGCAGCTTATAAAAGTGTCCTTAATTCTAAAGCCACTGAAGAATCCTTGGTTAGTATATATATATCCAAATTAAAACCATTATATATATATATATATATATATATAATGGTGTATATATATACACACACACAGAGATCAGAGAGAGGGGATCGATTTCTAATGAACGATGTTTGAAAGCAGGCAAATTTTGCATGGTGGGAAGTAGCGCATGGAAAATTTCGATTCCGTCATCCATGGAAACAGTACTTGAAGATTGGGGTTCTTACACGTCAATGTGCATACCATATCGAAGCTCTTAATGGATATCTCGATGAAAAAATTGAAGTAAGATCATATAAATTAATGACCGTGATCACTGATTTCATATTATCATGATCATTAACTTCATATTTCTCTTACAGACCCCTTCAGAGTTTCAGAAAACAATTCAAGAACCATGTATGAAAATGAGCTCAGAAGTAGGAAAAGCTTTGAGAGAGTTAGGGTTGTCTATGAAACTTATGATGTGTTCTTCAACTTCAGCCATTCATATGGAAAACTGCAGAAAAGCAATAGATGAACTCAATACCACATTACAGGCTTCAACAGTGGAGAAGTGGGATATCGTAGAGACCATACCGGTTATCGCAACAACTTCGATACTGGTCGACATCATAAAATGTGTTGAAACAATATCTGAGGCCATCGAAGAACTTTCTAAACAAGCCCACTTCCAAAAGCCCAAGGACATAACGTCAGATATAAATGACAAACCGCACTTTATACAACATGGTGGAGTTGTAAAACCTGTTGATGATGGAAACAAGAAAGAGTGGGTCACGATCAATGTTGATAGTACAGCTACAATCTTATTAGAGGATGAAAACCCACAAGAATCTAAGCCGGTTAAAAGCAAAAAAGTCATGAATAATTAATTAACATGTATACATATATGCATGCATGTATGTATGTATCATCGTGTGTATATATATATATATATATATATATTTGTATGTATAATATTGATATAATAATGTAATATATAGTATTTGAAGGTTGAATTAAGTGATTCCCAACTTATTTATGTCATGTTGGGATGATGATGACAACGAAAACTATTGACTACATGAATTTTTTGATGATATTAACAAGAACGTATTGAATGGTAATTTTTCTTAATTATATATAACTGTATGCGTGTTTAAAGTTGTTGAATGTATACCATATCATATTCATGTAATGTAACACAATATATTTTTATTTCGTATTTTTTGTTTTTATTTTGTTGATTTATGTGATTTTGAGAGAGCATGGGACAATTTTATATAGGTTTGCAATTTTATGAAGTATTTGACTATGTTAGTATGTTTTAATGTTTATCTTGTATTTAAATATGTTTATCAATTTAAAAGATTTAATAAATAGTTTAATATAGTAAAAATATTATACGAATACAATCAAATGTGAATATACTTCTAATTGAAAGTTTATAAATCGGATTAAAAAAACTGAAAATATATATACCATTATGAGTATTAAATAAAAGAGAATGAAATATATGTTTCTTGATATAATTTATTTAATTAAAAAAGTAATTATATTTATTGAAAATTTGTAATTTTAAAAGAATTAAGATAAATTTTTGAGTTTGAGAACTTGATCCAATCTCACCAAAATCTACATCCAGCACTATCTATTAATAAATCATCATCCACTCATTCCAATTCCCCCC
>NC_037538.1:4942397-4951489 GCF_001531365.2 Cynara cardunculus var. scolymus
ACCTCCAATCTCCGGCCTCCGGTGAACAAAAATCCGGCAGGTACCAAGTAATCACAAAGATACACAATGTGATACCCATTGTGATATATTGTGATACCATTGAGGTACCACTGTATACCACAGAAAAGGAGTGGCACATCTTCGGAGTTACATCTCCGACGAGATCTGGTTTACATCTCCGGCGACACCTGTGCTAATCTACCGTCATCATCATGGCGACTGATGATCGTAGATCTTTTGTGGATTTGCCGGCGTTCGAAAAAGATGCGAAGGCGCTTGAGTTCATCGAGAAGATGACGAGCAGCGCTGACACCGTTCAGGCGAATGTTTTGGCGGCGATACTAAGCCGGAACGATAAAACTGAGTATCTCAAGCTTTACAATCTCGACGGACCCACCGATCGAGAAACTTTCAAGTCGAAGATTCTAATGGTCACTTACAAGGATCATAACCTCTTATTCAACGCATCGTCAATGATGATCATTCTCCCATTTATATAAAAACTCTGGTACCTGGTTTAATTGATTTTCCATGTGATGATGAATGATGGTGTGGTGGTGGTTGTGCGTGAGAAGGGGGAAAGAAAGGAAGAGAAGCATGCCTATGCTGGAGGACGGCTGTTTCATAATGAAGAAGAAGAGTAGGGTTTTAGAATTATAAACATTACCAATTTACCCTTTATGTTATTTTAGGATATAATATTAATTATTTAAATGAGTGGCTCACATTGGTTCTCACAGTTACCACAAACTAATCAGTTCTCATTTGATTATGCCCCTATATATATATATATATATATATATATCATGTGAGACCAATGGTATTTCGTGAGACCCGTAAGACCAATTCTCAACCTTTGGATTAGATCTACAATCTGAACATTCATAATCACAAAATTACCACGAGACTTCTCAATAATCACAAAATTGCCACCGTATAACTTTAGACCATTAGATCATTAATTTATAAAATTGATCAATGAACATAAATTGATCTCACGGGTCTCACGAAAAACCCTTGGTCTCACGTGAACCCAACCATGTATATGTATGTATGTATATATATATATATATATATGTATGTATGTATGTATGTATGTATGTATGTATGTATGTATGTATGTATGTATGTATGTATGAAGTTGAATGATTTAATTAAAACTCGAAATTGGGAGGATATAATCCTTGAAAATTCATGATTCTTGTTATTAGAGTTGAGAAGTATTGCAATGGTGAAATTTTGCAAAAAGAATCATTGAGGTGGTGTTTGGGATTGAGTATTTAAAACAACTTATGATTTTCTTTTTATAAAAGTGTTTATCAACTTATGTGATGGTAAATCGGAATTTTATAAAAAGTGTTTGAATTATCTTATGGTGGTACAACACCGGGTAAGTTGTTAAAATAGATGAGATATCATTTTTTTCTCCTCCGAACACTAAAAACTCCTTATTATTGGTACCAAATCGGAATAAGTTAATAAACTAGAAGTAAGTAACTTATCAAAAAATTCTTATTACCGGTGCCAAACCGGTATAAGTATATATATATTTTTTTTTCCATCCAAATATTAAAAACTTCATGTTATCGATACCACATCGTAATAAGTTAACAAACACTTTAAATAAGCAATCACAAACACACCTGGAAAAATGTTTAAGTGAAGGAAAACGGAGAAAAACGTTGAAAGAGTGAAATTTACGTTTTTTTATTAACTTGGATATCCAACCCGTTATACGAGCCGACTAATCCCAGAGCGACCACCTGCTTTGCATATAGCCCGGAGTCACCGCATTTGAACCTCCATAACTACAAGGGGATTTTTATTCCTAATTTTCTTGCAAGTGGCGATGGCTTTGGGCTGGACGCACTCTGAGGGATATGTTTTGGGCTCAATATTGGACTTACACATTATGGGCTCAATAATAAGAGACATATTACAGATTGGTCCATGTGATTTGATGATTTAATTTGATTGGGTTTAATCATATTCTTTTTGACTGAGATAAATAGTTTGGGTTCAAGAATTTTTGTTGGGTTTTAATAATATTAATTGGGTGTTTATTAGTTAGGGATTCAATTATTAATTAGGTTATTTAGTTGGTTTATTAATTTATTTTAGATAATGAAAATTATTTGATTGATTATTTTTTAGAGAGGGGATTATTAAAAGATTTAATAATCATTTTTAGTAATGTCTTTTAGGATATTCGAATTACTCAAGACGTTATTAGTTGTGACGATGAGGTTGTCTAAATATAAAGATTAATTAGACGTTATACGATATTCTAGAGTTAATACTTTGAGGTTGACCAAGGTCGATCAATAGTTGACTTTTGGGAATTATACCATTTATTAAATGTTATGGCATTAAATTGCAGGTTATTGGTAAGGTGTTGACTTTAATTGGCGTACACGTACATGTGAGTTTTCATGAGATTTTTACTGGGATGCATGCTTATGCATAAATGTTTTGAGCATGAGAATTATTTGGGACATGTATATTATGCAATATATTATTTTTACGTACACTGGACGTTTAATGCACGTATATACTTTTATTACGTGGTTTGCATGCTATTTGTTTACTGATTTTCAGACATTATTTAACATTTTATAAATGGGTTAAAATTTTAAAATGGGCTCAATTGGGTATGAGATTTGGGCTGATATGTCAAAGGGAAGGCATATCATAGGGATGGGTGATTGGACAAGGTTGAACCGTATAACCTAAGGAATGCCTATGAAAGTATGACCTTTATCCGATCAGACAGTTTATGATGTTTTGTAAATATTTCAAAAAGGTTTTTTTGAAGCATATTTGCATATTATTTGAGTATTTTGTTTGTTATTATGCATGAGGGGACATGTATGATTTATGCACGAAAACCATGAACTCATTAAGTTTTATGAAGCTGATTATTAATATGCATTGAGCTCTTTTTTTGGCTTACTTTTAGCCAAGCGGGGCAGCAAACAAAAGATCCCCAAATCACACTGCAATCTCAAAAATGTTACCTTTACCAATAGACAACCCGACCAAGAGACTTGGACTATGAGCCCGCTTAGCAAAAAGTTCGCTTTCTCTGCCTCCTTTGCCTTCTCCGATTGTTCAGAGAATGAAATCGGGTTTACAGAAGTACCGAAACAACCACAATATGCACCACTTCCAACTACTTAGTCCTTCTCAAAAGCGTAATTGGCTTTTCTGCTTCTGCTAGGATTTTGTCCTTCTTTTTGAACTACTCCTACTCCTACTCCTAGGGCGGGAAGAAGATAAGAAAAGGCCAAGAGCAGAGGCACAAAGTTTTAGGGTGGACAAGAGCAAAGGTCATGCTCAATGACTTATATCTTTACTAAATATCAGATTTGGGATGGATATACTTTATGTTTGAATAGATTTTGTAACATACGTTGCCCGATATGAGATGGTTTAGCATTGGATTATTATTTGCATTTATATTTTGCAAGTCTTACGCTGTAACACGACTTTATTAACCGTTATTATTTGAGTTACTTATTGTTATTTAAAGACAATGACATGACCACCACTAACAATAAAAATGAAGGTGTTACAGTTCTCAGTTAATTATTCCCTAGATATGATATGTCCATCCAATCGTCATCCAAATTTAATATTTTCCTATTTCATAGGAAATTAAATAAATGATACCATATTCATGCATTACTTATTATGTACAAGACTTGTAAACTTACAACATACATACTATTTATGGCCGT
This sequence comes from Cynara cardunculus var. scolymus, assembly GCF_001531365.2. Classification (NCBI taxonomy): domain Eukaryota; kingdom Viridiplantae; phylum Streptophyta; class Magnoliopsida; order Asterales; family Asteraceae; genus Cynara; species Cynara cardunculus. Next base: position 4,946,138 of record NC_037538.1, read on the forward strand.
TTACCAAACATGACTTACCTTGTTAAGCATTTTTCGGTTCAATCATCTTCTGAATGAACATAACAAGGACAGAAAAACTTACCCTATAACAAGAATCAATAGTTTTACAGAGAAGTAAGAGTAATGACTCTTACTCAGTAATCTCTTACCGGCATAAACGTTTACTATCAATCAATTTTGGATTGCAGAGATTGTTACCTTATAAGGTAAGTGAGAGTTATGACTCTTGCCGATAAGCGTAAGGCGGTAAATGTTTCGTAAACGATCCCTTAGAATCATTCCCGAAAATGCTAACAGTATCTCTAATATCAGCTTGTGACACCGACTTTTCTAGGGTTGTGACCTAAAACATACACATACTAAATCAACGTTGTGAGATCGGATTCTTCCACGTCGAACTTCATAATATATACAACATCAACAATTTAAATATTAAACATGTTTACCACCTTAAAGTATAGATACAAGAACAACTTCAAAATTTCGGTTACTTTTTACTCAAATCCTAAATCTTTCTCCTTACACTTATATGATCTGAACATATATTGATGATTTTTTTTCATACTAAAATAAATTAATTATATTAAGACACATTGGTTCATAAAATATTAAAGACATGCATAAAAATCATAAACATGATTGCATTTTGATGTAAATAATAATCTAAGAAATACTTGATAATTTAATTTATGCTAATAAAATGTCTTCTGTATTGAAAGTTGCATGTGGATTCATCTTATAGTTTTAACAAGGAGTTGTAGTTTGATATAAAATAATTAAATGATCAGAATGGTTAAAAGATTCTTATAATATAGTGTAAAATAAAATATAATTGTTTGATAATTATTCAAAATAAAATTATGGTCTTGAATGGTTAAGAAAGGTCTAAGATACAAAATCATTTATAGGATTTTAAAACCATTATGAGACGGATTTTTTCTTTTTACAAATAAGATTCAACTCTTAACAATTTAAATAATATCTTTTAATAAAACTATTAAAAAGTAAATAAAGAACGAAGAGATTAATAAATAGAAATTATTATTCTGAGTTACACCTCGAATGCATCACATTAATAACTAATCAATCACCGGATCCAAGAAACCCGAACTACATACAGACAGAAAATGACAAGTATATGTATTTTGTTCTTTTCCATAGCCCACGTCATTACCCTGAAACGCCACGTACCCCCCTACAAATCTTCAACCTCACTTTCGTTCTTGTTTAACGAATTAATTGTTGTATATTTTAAAATTGTGTATGTAATTTTCATTGCAGTGTAATTCTTATTTTGACATACCAAATGACACCATTTTATATTTTGTATGTTCGTTGATAAGGGGAACCTCATGTATATATCAGCCTAACCTTATCTCACTTGATAAGCCATCTCTCATCTCCTACAATATCTCGAGGCTTCAATTACGTAGCCATGGCCATGGAGATTGCTTCTTCACCATCATCACCCCATCAAAACCCTACCACCTTTTTCAGTCAACTTAAACCCTCTGCTTCAAACATCAAACATGCCATACATGAATTCGCCATGACAATTAAGAAGATCGGGGAAGATGATCCGAGAAGGATTGTACACTCGTTGAAGGTGGCATCAGCCATCACATTGGTCTCCATGGTTTACTATCTTCAGCCCTTGTATAACGGCATGGGTGATGCCGGAATGTGGGCTATCTTGACCGTCGTTGTAGTTTTTGAGTACACCGCCGGTGAACAACTTTTCCATGATCAAACCCTAATTATATATATAATTCAATGTGATACACACACATACATACAATAATAATTATATATCCATATATGACAGATTTTGCAATTAAAGTTTTCATGCATATATGTAATATTTCTGTATTTAATCTAATTGTCATTGAATTAATGTTAATTATCATTTCATTTTTCACTAGGACAAACTTTAAGCAAATGCATGAATAGAGGTTTTGCAACTTTAGCAGCCGGTGCATTAGGTGTGGGGGCTGAATCCTTTGCTAGCCTATTCGGACAGACTGTTAAACCCATTGTTCTCGCTTTCCTGGTCTTCCTTTCAGGTTAAATCGTACCCTTGAGGTTTAATTGGTTTAATTAACGTACGTGTCCTTTCATACAATATAACCTATTAATTTATACATAGTTAATGTTGATTTTGAGTTTTGAAACTCATACCATGTACAGTTGGTGCGGCCACCTTTTCAAGATTCTTTCCCAACATTAAGAGGAGGTACGATTATGGGGTTCTGATATTCATATTGACATTTAGTCTCGTATCTGTATCGGGTTATCGAGTAGAAAAACTCATTCACTTGGCGCACCACCGATTATCAACCATTATTTTTGGTGCTGCAACCTGTATAATCATCTCCATATGTGTTTACCCGGTGTGGGCTGGTGAAGATCTTCATAAACTCATCGTTCTTAACTTGGAAAACCTTGCAAGCTTCCTAGAAGGTACATTTACAATATATATACATAATTTTTTTAAATTTCTGTAATGAGCTATTAAATGCATATATACTAACACATACTAATTTTATAGGATTTGGGAGAGAATACTACAGAATTTCTGAGGGTGACAAATCATTTCTTGCAGCTTATAAAAGTGTCCTTAATTCTAAAGCCACTGAAGAATCCTTAGTTAGTATACATGTTTTCTTTTCTTTTTTTTATAATTTGGTTTTTTGAGATTCATCTACAAATTAAAGTCAATTATTTACACATGTTTCTAATGTTCCTATATGTATGTATATATATATATACACACACACGATATCGATTTTTGATGAACAATGTTTGGAAAGCAGGCAAATTTTGCATGGTGGGAAGTACGGCATGGAAAATTTCGATTCCGACATCCATGGAAACAATACTTGAAGATTGGTGTTCTTACACGATACTGTGCATACCATATTGAAGCTCTTAATGGATATCTCAACGAAAATTTTGAAGTACGAACTTATATTATGTATAATATACTTTCAATAAAATTTAGATGTGTGTGTGTGTGTGTATATATATATATATATATGTGCAAATTCAATAAAAAATCATATAAATTATCATGCTTACTAATTAGTTCATATTTCCTTACAGGCACCCTCAGAGTTTCAGAAAATAGTTCAAGAACCATGTATGAAAATGAGTTTGGAAGCTGGAAAAACTCTGAAAGAATTAGGGTTGTCTATGAAACTAATGGTTTATCCTTCAACAGCAGCTATTCATATGGAAAACTGTAAAAAAGCAGTAGACGAACTCAATACGACATTAGAAGCTTCAAGGGTAGAGAAGTGGGACATTGTAGAAACCATACCAGTTATCACAACCACTTCGATACTAGTCAACATCATAAAATGTGTTGAAACAATTCATGAGGCCGTCGAAGAACTTTCTAAACAAGCCCACTTCAAAAAGATGAAAGATATATCAAATAAGAATGATAAAAAACGACACTTTATTCAGCATGATGGAGCTGTAAAACCTGTTGATGATGGAACCAACAAAGAGTGGGTGGCTGTAAATGTTCAGACGACAACAATCGGATGATGATCGGAAACCAACATAATCGAAGCCGGATAAAAGGAGGTAAGTTATGTACTAATATGTATGTGTATATGCATGCAAGTTTGTATTGTATGTGTTCTTTGTATAATATCGATAATAATGTAACCTGCTATATATATGAAGGTTAATAAAAATATTCCCAACTAATTAATTAATGTCATGTTAGGATGATGACCACGACCAAAATTAATTTTCTGATGTGTATATAAAATTAATTAGATTTAACATGTGAACATAATAATATATGATCAAAGTGTTTCGTTTGTGAACACCTATAAGCAAGTGTTTACTCAGATATACTTCAAAAATGTAACCGATAATTAATTACTTGAAATAATTAAGAAATGTAGCCGACAATTAATTTACGTGAAATATTCACAATGACAAGACATGAGATAATTAAGAAATGTAACCAAAAATTAATGTGCATTAAAAGAAAGATCAAATAAAAAATTAAATTTTTATCCTCGTTTAATAAATTTTCATATGCATCAATCGAAAGTGTTTCTTGTTTTTTATTGGTTTATTGAGGTTTGTAAATTTAATACATTTTAATTGGTTAACAAAAGATCTTATCCTCTCTCTTTCTATATATATATATATATATATATATATATATATATATAGAGAAAGAGAGAGAGAGAGAAAGAGATTAAATCATTTGTGTAAACCATGTAAACCAATCTTATTCATTCATTTTCTTGATCAATGGTCAAAATTAGTTTAGATTATATTAGGAAATAAAAAAAAAATTATAATCCCTATAAGGGCAAAATTGTAACTTTGGTAGTGATTTTATTAATGGCAACCATATCATATATATCGTAATATTAATGAAACAAAATCATTTGTAAAATAATATATTAATTTTATGTTCAAATATTATAAATAAAATTACATCCATCATTAAAATAGATCAACAATAAAAATAAAACACACTATAATCAATTTAACATAATGAAACATTTTGAATAAAAAAAATTACTACAATTCATGAACGAAATGGTTTCACAGTTTCATCAATACATAAATCAACGTAATGCTAGATGAGACATTTGTCATTTTCATGTTACTGGTAGATGGATCCGTTTCATTTTGATAATAAAATTGTTTCATTGTTCACTAATTACACAAAATTTTCTTAGAAACCATAAAATGGTTTCACTTTCTTCAATCACCCATTTCATCGGCTAGCATGGTTTGATGAGTCATTTGTCATTTCATGCTATTGATAATGAAATTGCTTCACTTTTCGCTAATTACACAGGCTTTTCTTATCTTTTTTGAAATGGTTTCACTTGCTTCACGCATTCATATCATCATGCACTCATTTCATGTTGCACCTATTTCATCATCATTTTCACTTACTACATGCACCAATTTCACTATGTATGAAATCGGTTTCATGAATTTTTTATATTATATTACTGATTTCATGGATTTATTAGTCTAATAACCTACGATTTTCATGAATCTTGACAATAATAAACCGAGACACAATATAAGAAAATCTAATTTTTAATATTATAATTTAATTAAATATTTAAATGTTACCATTTATAAAATTTCTTTTATTATATTAACTTAATTAAGATTTATTAATAACTTACATATTTAATAGAAAACAATGCAAATGACCAATATACCTTTATTGATTAAATTTAATTAGAAAAAAAAGGAATTTTCTTATTGATTGAAATTAGTTTACACGGTTTCTAAGAATTGCACGGTTTTCATTTGAACGTGCATATATATATATATATATATATATATATATATATA
>NC_037538.1:4953764-4968416 GCF_001531365.2 Cynara cardunculus var. scolymus
TCATTTGTTAATTTTAGGGCTGTTTAGAAGAGGGTTAGTATTAGTATAGGGCAATTTGTTTTAGGGCTGTTAGTATTAGTATAGAAGCTGTGAAAGGCCTAAGATTGATGCTTATGTTTTTCTCTTTTATCAGTTTGTCCATGTTGCTTAATCGTTTCACTTTCTTGGCAATTTCACAACACTAACCATGAAGGACCATTTTTGTTACACGGGGTTTTGGTTTATGTCCCCCAATTGCATCATTTTTGTTATATTTAAGGGACATTTTTTGTTTGATTGACTAAGTTCCAAAACCCTTCAAATAGTTTATTTTGGTTTTTATTTACACATATAAGGGGCATTTTTTTTACTTTCCGCCGTGGGCATCCAAAATCTCAGGGCCGGCCCTGTCGGCTTGTATAGCGGTTGGATATCCAGATTAAAAAAAAAAAAAAACTTAAAACAATCTTATATATATATATCATGAATCAAGTAAACGTGATAAAATTTCTAGTAGAAGAGCTCTCTTGGTGTGTTCAGAAAGGTCGTGCTAAATTTGAATCAGATTGAGAGCACTGAACCAACGAACTTGTTTGTTTTGACACAAGTGTCGAAGGTTGACCAAAAATTTTAGACCAATTTTCCGTACTTCCATAATTTTATCGTATTCCATTTCTTTTATATTTCAAGAGTTTTTTTATAATATTTATGAACTTCATAAATTATAATCAATCCATCCAACATCTTAATAATTTGTTAAACTGAGGGATTTGTTTGATAGTTGTTAAATAACTTAGTACAAAATAATTAAGTAGTTAGAATGATTAAGAGGTCTCATATATAATGTAAAATGAAATATATTTGGAAATTGCTTACAATAAAATTAAGGTGTTGAATGGTTAAGGAATACCTAGGATAAAAAAACATTCAAATGATTTTAAAACCATTAAGAGGTAGATTTTTTTTTCGTCAAACAAGATTTATCTCTTAATGATTCAGAGTTTAATGAAACTATTTAAAGGTAAACAAACATGAATAATGTATGCAACTACGACTGAAAAAAGGTATTATTTTATAGTGCAACATTTAATTATGTTTTTTTAATTAATTAAATACGCTTATAATTAGGGCTGTAAACGAACCGAACGAACACGAATGGAGGCTTGTTTATGTTCATTCATTTAACTTAACCGAACAAACGAACGAACACGAACAGTAACCGAACGAAAATCTTTGTGTTTGTGTTCGTTCGTTTAGAAATCAGGTGTGTTCGTGTTCGTTTATGTTCGTTTGTTAACATGCTAAACGAACGTAAACAAATGAACATAAACGAATGGGCTAAACGAACATAAACGAATGGGCCAAACGAACATAAATAAATATTATTTGAATTCAAAGTAAATAAATAAAAGACTATATATTAAACTTGATATATAAACGAACGAATATAAACGAACGTAAACGAACGGTAAATGAACGAACGTTCATGAACATAAATGAACGAACGAGAGTCTTGTTCATGTTCGTTCGTTTAACTAAACGAACAAAAAAATTGTTCACGTTCGTTCATTTATTAAATAAACGAACATAAAAGAACTTCTCACCGAACGGTTCGCTGAACGTTCAGTTCGTTTACAGCCCTACTTATAATGTTTAAATTATGTCTGCATTACACATTAAGTGCACACTTTGATATGTGTGCATACACTTTAAATGCATATTAAAGTTGTTTAAAATATATATTATAGATGAGCGATCAAATACAAATCGTGTGTAAATCTTACAAACTAATTATAATCAATCACATAAATCCGTTGTTTTCTTAATTTATAAGGGTATTATGATCATTTGAATTTACAATATTTATGTTTGCTAATTATTTGATATTAATAGATAAGTTTGTATAACTACATAATATTTATATAAATATGGATGATATATTGATTAGCACAATATTAACAAAGATTTAGTTGAGGTATCCATTAAATTTTTTTTTTTTTAAAAATCACCACATTATAAAAAATGTAGAATAACTTTGTTTAAAAAATTCGCCACTAATTTCAATTAAAACAGACTCAAATTGTTCAATGAAATTGGGTAATTTTCAATAAAACAGAATTAAACTGTTTAATGATCAATGAAACATAGTCATATATGATTGCATCAGGTTTATATGTATAACAGTTGTAATGAAACAAATTTATATTCATAGGTATGTATAACAGTTTGTAATGAAACAAGTTCATATGTATAACAGCTGTAATGAAACAAGTTCATAGGTCATATACGATTGCATCAGGTTCATATGTATAACAGTTGTAATGAAACAGGTTCTTATAACATTTTTTTCCCCGTTTACCCTTCCATGTCTCCAATATGAATTCTTTTTCTTTTATTTTTACTTTACTTATTTAGTTTGTTTCAATCTTGTCATTTCATAAAAAAAAATGGATGGATATGAAATGAATGGTTTGCAAAATAAACCCCTCTCTCTCTCTCTCTCTCTCTCTCTCTATATATATATATATATATATATATATATATATAAACAAGAAAAATGTTGTAACTTTATAAAATCACATGTGATTTTACATTAATATCAAGGACGACTTTTAAAATTGTATGATTTTGTATATATATATATATATATATGTGTGTGTGTGTGTGTGTGTGTGTGTATGTGTGAATATATGTATATATAAGGTATATTTCAAATACAACCAATGCATCCCCAATTCAAACCGTTCATTTAATACTTTCATTTTTTTAATTGTTAAAAAGTAATATCGGAAATTCTAAATATAACATAATTATTGACTATATTTATCTGCAGTTAGTTATTTACGCATAATTTACTTGTAATCTTGAATTTTAAGTAATATGCATTAATAAATAATACTTTATGTATAAAAATTTGTTTTCAAGAGTTTTTTGTTAAATGTTTTATAATATAACTAGAAGAGTACTCGCGCAATACATCAAGATACATCTCGATTTTAATGTTCTATTTTATTATTTGTCTATTTCGATGTTAAAATACGATTTTATGTGTTTTTAAAAAAACAATAATGATTTTATTTTTTAATAAAATATAAATTTGAAAATATCATAAAAATTTGAAAAAAAACATATCAATGTTAATATCAAATCAACTATTTAAAACTTCTCATTTTTTATGTAATTTTTAAAAAAAAATTATTATAATTTAATTTAAGTTTAATAACGAAATAATTTATTTTTGATTTAATAATATAACATTTTATAAAGATAATAATTAAGTATTCTGTTAGAATTCAATGATTATTCTATTTATATTTTATATTTTTTTATATTTAAAATGAGATGTTTATCCTGTATTTGATTATGTTTATTTGCAGTTAATTACACAAATTCAGATAATGAAGCTTTAATAAGTTGTATTTACGCATAATCTACTTGTAATCTTGAGCTTTAAGTAATATGCATTAATAAACAGTACTTTATGCATAAAAAGTGATTTTAAGAGTTTTTGTCAAATGCTCTATAATATAATATAAATATAGATATAGAATAGAATAGATTATGAAATTTATATCTAATTAACCTTTTAGAGTAAGGTTTTTAATTTAGGCCCAATCAACATATATCTTTTTGCATCAAGTTTCTAAATTATTATAATAAGCCAGGCCTAATTGGGCTTACGTAGCTATATGGGCTGGGCTTTTTGTTTTATCAATTTACAATAATTGTTGAATCAAGAAAACACAAGTAAAGTGTATAATCCTAATTATCGTTATTAATAATTAAATATATTAATCAATTCCAAAACCTACATATTATGGAATAGTGTAATGATGATTTAGAACCTTAAAACGATTTGTAGAAAAAAGTAGTGTACATATATATATCAACATAAAGCTTTCTCAAACCAAATACATACATACATATACACACATACATACATACATACATATACACACATATATATACATATATACACACACACACACACATATATATATATATACATGTGTATTGTGTGTATATATATATACATGTATATGTATCCCATTAAAAGTCAATAATATTTCATTGCGGTCAAAGAATGTTACAATGGATAGAAATGGCACTCAGAGACGATACACAATGAAATTCAATGCATATAATTCAGTGTGATCATACGTGGATTGAAGAGAGTTGAGGTTTGAATGGGAAAGATCAAAGGGTTTACGAGTACATGTAGGATACCACATCTTGAGGCTTCGAGGCCGACATGGAGGGCATAGCCAAGTTGCTTGATTCAATAATTACACTCAGAGTATTACATGTAGCCACATCTCTATCGTCTCTATCAATACTTCCAAAACTCATAAGCAAATTCAGAAGTTTGACTTGTTTTACTAGATGACGCCAAATCTTAATTTCAATTAACTTAATCTACATCTTGTAAAAGTTACAGTTTTCGATACAAAAAGTGCCATATTTAAACTATCTTTGGAAGATTTCACTTGTATTATATTATATTTCAAATGTTTGTCTGGTTTAGAAATATCACCCATTTCGTATAGTTGAATTTGTAAAACAAAGATAGATCGATTTAGAAGAACACATAAGATTACATCACATGGAAGACATGGGCAAGTTTCTTGATTGTCTCATAAAGCTCAAACATCGACTACAAGTAGCCACATCTCTCATGTCTATCAAGACTTCCAAAGGCCAAATGGAGGTTTGCTGGTTTTAGTCGAAAAATGAGATAATTATCTCAGTTACTGTAAACATTCATTTAGATATCTATTATAGAAATTGCATTTTCCTATATCAGAAATACCAGATACTGATTAAGACTTATGCATATTATTACGTGTGTTTGAGCCCCATCTTATTTAAATAAAAATGCATATAACACGACTACATATGCAAGAATCTTGATTTTTTTTTCATTTCATGACGATAACATGTCCTATAACTAAAGTGCGATTAATTATATAATATTATGAAAACAATGTCACATGTTTTTGATTAAATATTCATGAAATAGGTTAGTGTGTTGAAAGCAAGAAACATAGCATGATGATGATAGTGAAGGGTTAATTAAATCCATGCAAGAATCTTGCATTTGTCCATGCTTTGTGAGGCAAAAAACCCCCCTCTAAAACTCAAGCTCAAAAGAGATCAAGAAACCATACATGAAAAGCAATCTTATGTGATTTTTAATGAACAAGATAGAAACAAAAAGCAATTAACCCTAGTTAATGGTTGGTGCTACCTTTTGAGTTTTAAAATATTTCCCACCATTTTATACAATTTCTTTCCTTAATGGGATTCATCCAAAACTTTAGTTTCCAATTTAAAGATGCTTTAGTGTAATCCAAATGGTAATACTTTCATATATAATACTGATTCTAAGTTCTCGTCATCTTTTTGAAGAACCAAATATGCTTGGAGTACGTTAAAATAGGTACAGGTTTTCATCATCTACGTATCAGTATCATATTGTCGATAATATAAAGTTCAAGTCATCTTAAGCTTGCCTATGATCATTTCTACAAAATACTGCACTTGTATACTATCGATCGATGCGATGTATGTAAACCAAAAATGTAAGTTACAGTCTACCATTTTTTTTAATCCAACAACATGAATATTACCTATGTTTTATTATTCAAATCCCTTGTACATAGAATCTTAGGATAACATGTAAGGTCACAATCCAATCCCTTTTGAGAAATTGATAGAATAGACTCATGATGATAACCTCTCTCACTGTACATATCAAACCATAACCCATCTCTCCTTCAATTCTCTCTCAAAAACTCAAGACAGTCGTCATTAACTGACTATATGTATATATCTATATATTATTGTTTCTTGGTTTCAAGAGAAGTATGCAAAAAGAACCCCAAAGGGTCAGGCGTTTTTCTTGATACGTGTTTCATTATATTCATACGTGTTATCAAACATATCTTTTTTTAAGGACAGTCTACTTGTATTATATATATATATATATATATATATATATATATATTGTATAGAGACTAAATAATATAGTTGTAAAGTAAGGGGTGTCCTACATCAATAATATCTTGGACATTGTTGTCCAGAGGATGCCATGGTCCCAATTGGAAAAAGGGTTTAATTAATGGAGTGAGGGCCATTTCAAAGAGGAGGAGTACCATGTAGAGTGCTCACCTAACAAACATATTTTTAATTCACTTATATGGATGTAGATAGGCCACGTTTATTATTTTTATTATTAATATTAATATTAAGTATTTTCTATACTCCTCTTTTTTGTTTTTTCCCTCTTTAATATCTTTTATCTGGTACCGATCGATGTCTAATGCTATTGGTTGTTGCTATCTCTATATGCTTGATTGTTTTCGTACTTCAACAATTTAACGGATAACAGCTTTAAGCGCATGTCTTTGCTATTGATATATATTTTTGTTGAATATTTTGGTAGAGTAAAAAAAGAAGAAAAAAGAAATTCAAATATTTTTGTCAATTGTTTGACTTATTCATTTTTCATTGGGATTCCACTATACATAAAAAGATTCTATTTAAGTGTTCAAGCAACCATTCATTGAGTTTGCAGATTATAGGTTTGACTCATTATTTATTCTTATTGGATTTCAACGAATAATCTTTTCTTCCACATTCTTATTGGTCCTTATTTCTCTACTGTCTAGAAAACTTTTATAATCTTCTCTATCATTGACTCTCTCGATTACTTCTTTCACACGAGTTCTCTTTTTGTATCATAATAACAAACATTTCTTGTTTTAACCTAAGAAAATTATTACCTTTTAAAAGACTTACCAATCATAGCAGATGGTCAAACTCATATCTTTATTTTTGAACTTCAAAACCATCCTTGTTTTTTAATACACTCTACTTCTCTTTGTTGATTACCTAACAAGCAGTACGTAAATCTTGAGTACTATTTGATCCATAATAAAGAAAACTAAGATTTCTTTTACTCCATGAATTATTAGCATTTCTTGTATTCAATTTTATTACTAATGAAAAACATTTATCCAGCTTTTTTCGTACTTATCGAGGGGCCCTCATTTTACATACGTCCAGAGTTTATAAAATATCAGAAACGAGTCTGCCTAAGTAGGTACCACACAACTTTTTATCTATCTATAGTTTACGTAACTATAGATGGTATATTTGAACATAAATCTAAGTTATAACAAAGAAAAGAATGGATAAAGGATTAGTCGACATGTAGAATTTGAATAATATATATATATATATATTTATCCAGAAAGAATGTTTTGAAGTATTAATTATTAAGCAAATTGATACGTAAAAGTTAAGAGATTTAAAAGATGTTGATATAGAGATAATTATATGCTAATCCCTTTTTGGACCCTGCAATCATATCAACAATACTGTGTGATGAGATAAGTCAAGTTACTTTAGAAAAAGAAGGCAGAGATTAGGTACAGGGAACAAGTAAAATAATGACACCATTAAGTTTATTCGTGACTTTTTAATCATCCTAATTGCAATAAATTATTTGAGTCGACTCGGTGAATGGGTAGGTAGGTAGCCCGAAGTCATTATGTGAGCCGACTAATCTCATACCGATCATCAGCTTTGTAGGTAGCCCGAAGTCATTGTATTTGAACCTCCATGACCACAAAGGGATTTTTATTCCTCCTTGGATTTGAACCTGAGACCTCCAAGTACTTTTGACCTTTGGAGTCCAAACTCAAACCAATCAAGTAGCACCCTTGTTGTTTCAAGTATGTAAATTTGTGAGCACGATGAAGCTTGATTATTATCCATCTTTAGATGTTATAAACTATTATGGGAAAATATTTATGCACTAATAATTAGTGTTAAAGGCTAATATTGATCTGAATAAAACATAAATAGGTGGTGACAATTAATTAATAAAACATTACTAAATCATTTTTCTTATGAACATAACCTTGGTCGGAACTATATATGTCATATTGATGGATATCTTCTGATAAAATATAAAATTGTGTTGTTGGTTTACTTGACACGAATAAAAGATAGAAGCAACAAGCGTCTCGAAAATCGATTAGACTTTTCAGTGGACCAATACATATAAAATGTACTATAAAGTTTCACTCGGGTCTGCATCAACATGAGAAAAAAGAGGAACCTGTATTTTCAGATGGTTCATGATACATCTTGACGAATCGGTTCCATTAATTTTGGTTGCTCCTTTTTCTTTATATTTCTTTTCAATGGCAATCTTTTGTAAAATTTTAGTTTGAAAAATATTTATTAAATGTTGGAACACTTTCTAAAAGCAATATGTCAATCTATGATATTGAAAGTGAACTATGTATCAGTGTTTTAGGTCAAAAGTAGTTCTTTTCGATGAATCTAATATCTCTTGGATGATGTAACAATTGTATTTTCAATGTGTACGTGAACATATACCACCAAAACAAAAATATTTGAGGTATTTATTATGTTGTTGGCGAGCCAATTAATTTAAATAAACATAAATATAATAACAATTTAATCATTATTTCAAGAATATATTTGTTCTTCAATATGATTTCTTAATTCAAAATCCCTTTTACTAACTGGAATCAAATAATTAGTAGATCTGTTTCGTCCAAAATGGTGCTTTGGTGGGTCTCCAAGATTCTTTCGACTTTGGCACCGGACGTTCCCCGTATTTAACCAACTTTAACACTTTCAATTGATCATCAATGGAATCAGCTACAGATTTCTTGTTGGAGAATCTCTATCAGATTTTTTATAATTTTTTTTTAAAACAAAGAATAAACAGATAAAAGCTTAAAAGGTATTCACATCCAACTTCAATAGATTATCTGGTTTGATTGAATTCAACGTTAATAATATCTGGTTTGATATATTTCAACGTTAATAATATTTGGTTTGATAGATTTCAACGTTAATAATATATGGTTTATGATTGATTTTTAAATTATTGCACATGAATGATTTCACATTCGCAGCTTAATGATTAATAACTTTTGCAATATTTGGTATTAAAACTTAATCCTAATTAACAACCTCAAACAAAAATAACCCTCTTGAAATACTATCTATTAAAGCAACTTTTTTCATCTTACGAATTATGTAACAGTTGATTGTATATATATGTCTCTGGAAAAATGTTTGTTTATTAGCATAACACAAAAAATACTTTCAATAATGAGAAAAATATCGAATTAAATACAGTGAACCTATCAACATCTTATGATTATAATATCAGATAAATTAAGTTTTAAGAATGAATTGCTTAATTAATTCTTTTTTTTTCCTTCAAACAAAAAAAAAACAATAAGAAAAAAATTTAGACAATTCTTTTGTTTCTTGTTTACGGTTTAAAAGGAATGTTAAATTTAAGAGAAAAAATGTTTTTGTATTTTAAACCGAAATTTTGGTAAAACCGTAGTTGTAAATTTTTTATTTGATATTGTTGTAACGCATTGGTTTGCAAAACAAACATACACGCATATAGAATGTTTAATTTTAACGAGGTTGAGGTTTCAAATCCGAAATAAATGCCCATCCTCGTGTTAAGAAAAAGAAAAACCATCTTATCAAAGGGTAATCGGTCTAACAGTATTTCGCACCTTTGACGTGCAGTACAACATGCAAAGACAGGCAAAAAGTTGCATCTTAAAATGTTATTTTACATAAAAGGCAAAATGAATGGTGCTAAACTAACTCCTTTTGTGATCAACTTAATCTGTTGGAAATGTAAAAAATGATATTTGATATTGATGTATATTAAATGTGGGCAATTTTATTGTCATCCGTCACTTGGTATATAATTAAGATTTATGTGACACCGAAAAGGTTTTTGGTTAATCTATAACACGAGTTAGGATGTACGGAGAATTACCTTGTATAAGCTAACTTGAATTTGGGATCATCAAAGATTTCCATATGGCGGGGTCAAAGGAGGCACACCCTGTCACGAAGTCTGGGGCATTGCCCCTAGCGGGGAGTGCTTTTAGTGGTGCCGAGTGTGGATGCCTTATGTGGCACTAATAATTGAGTGTTCAATGAAACTTATCGGCAACACTAATCAGCGGGTAGACCCAAATTTTTAACAAATGATTTTATTTGTTAGGGGTTATTTGATAACCACTGGCGGTCATACAGTAACCAATGTTAACTGTCGGTAATCACATACCTTTGAAAGAAGTTTGCAGTCTTTTTTTAAATATGAACAAATAAGATTTCTATGTTTTGTTCTCATTTTCTTCTTTAAAAACTTGAGTTCGGATTTCAAGTACCCCCAAATAAATTTTGTGAAACCAAGGTTGTAATAGACTCGATTACTTTCAATTCGAAAAATGTTGATTACATGATCCAAGATTTCATCCAGGTGTTATTTGAGTGATGCATCATGACATACCCTAGATACCTAATATGATTAGGGATGAGCAAAGGCAAGTATCCGACCAAGATTCATGGAAGCGGTCTCATAACTGGAACTGGTGGCTTCTGGAACGAAGGAACCGGAACCGGTTACACCTGTTCTTTATATATATTTGGGAATCAGTCTTGGAACCACTTTGAATCGGTTTCGTTACCGGGTACCCGGTGTCTAATTTTTTTAAAATCTTTATCATTTCATACTATAAAAAAGTAACTATTAGTCAATTAAAAAGTACCAACATAAAGAAATAAATATTACAAATGGTGAAAACTAATCCGATTATGGAGGCAATTGTGGAACATTAAGAGATTAAAAGGCAGAGCTAACTGATTCAACTCTTAAGAAAGTGGTGGTAAGTGTAACCTTGAAAGGTAAATTTAATAATTTCAAATTTAATTTATTAAATATAATAAACACATAGAATAAAATTATTAAAAAATAGCAGGTACCCATAGCTTCCGGTTCTGGGTACAGTACCCGGTCCCGGAACCTGTTCCACAGGTACCCAGTGGTCAACGATGCTCACCCCTATATTTTGTATTCCATAGTTTTTTTATGAGGGAAAGAAGAGGAAAATAAAGAAAGTTAGTGGTGATTTTCCTCCCAAAATTTTCTTCCCAAATATGGGAGAAAAAGGAACAGAAGAATAATATATAACGATTCAAAATATTTATAGAATTACATATCTATCAATTACAATTAAGGCTATATCTAAATTTGACATCTTTTCTTTCTTTTCTCTCATGTTCAATAACATCAACTTTTTTCCTTTCCCTCACAGATAAAAATATTTTTTATTCTTTTCTTTCCTTTTTTTTTTCTGCCCAAATTTGAGGACACAATGTAAAAGTTGGCATAGTCCATTGCGTACGGGTAAGGTCAATTGACAAAAGACTTTGTGCATTCGGTCCCTATACTCAAATATCACTTACAATCATACCTTTTTGTTCACACCATTAGAAACATGCACAAGACATTTTCTACAATGGTATTTTAGTCTCACTCAATCTTGCATCCGCTTTCATCTTCTTCAACTTCTAGAAGAATTCATTCAGATTTAAATCAACATGGTTAGGGATATATCTTTGCAACAAAAACTATCAGATACAAAAATTCAGGATCATTTGTGTTAGGGCTATATAGTATGCAATTGGAATCCCATCTTAACAAGACAATATTACCAAAAAAAAAAAACAGTTCCAAGACCAATATGACTACAACAAATGAATATAAAAAAATCTATCTACGATGCTAGGACATGCTATAGTCGTAACACGCATGATGTGATGATTCTAATTATAGGGTATTGCAATATGTTCCAATGACGTATGTGTAAGATCCCACATTGGTTGGGGAAGAGAACAAAGATTACCTTATAAGGTGCTTAATACCTCCTCTATCATATGTGTTTTAAAACCATGAACTCAGGTGTGTGGACAAAGAGGACAATATCTGATATGATTGACATGAGATTTACACATAGTATTGGAGCCGGGAATTGGACTGGTATGCCAACAAGAACATTGGGCTCCCAAAAGGGTGGATTGTAAGATCTCACATTGGTTGGAGAGGAGAACAAATATTACCTTATAACTGGTTTGATACCTCATCTAACATATGCATTTTAAAATTGTGAGTCATGTATGTGGACAAAGTGGACAATATCTTATACAATTGGTATGAGTTGTTACATTATCATATTTTACAGATTTAACTATAATGTAGGTTAAATTCATGACTTCAAGCAACCAACTTTGAAGTAGGGATACATTGTAGCTCTTTTTCTTGCTTGTTATTTATTACATTTCTCATGTAACGAATCAAGGTAATAAGTACCTTCATTTGCAACAAAGATTGTTAAAACATACTTAAATATGGATGTTGAACAGTTAACACCAACCGTTATTGTTTTATAAAGAATTTCAAGCACATTGACCAAAACATTTTAAGAAATGTCTTCTCTATGCCATGTACCATCTTACACGGCCTTGGTGATGGTAACAGATAGAAATTAGGAGATTGTGAAAGATACTTAGAAACAAGGACTGAACGTGTAAAATATTTTCTCAAGGGGTCTACTTTATACAAAGTTGAAAAGTATAGGGACGATTCCTGTAATTCAAAAGGTTAAAACGTAAATTAGTACTCACGTGTAAATCCTATATGAGGGGGGGACGGTGGGATCAAATGGCAAGATGAACCAGCACTCGACACGTGTTCATAAAATACGACGCCGTAAAGGATAAACAGCTTTCTTCTCCAGTTAATGATCGACACACGGCTCGCAGCTGATTGGTTGATTTTCTTGACTTTATGCTTGAGTACGAAAGAGCCACGTGGGACCACCGGGACCCACCAATCTCTTTCAATCGTGGAGTTGCGTCCTACACGGCTTTTATAAATAAAGTCAGAAAAGTTTTTGTATTGGGGAAAAAAGGCAATTTCTCCTTCCAGAGCGATGATCGTTGCTTCCAAAACATTTACAAATCTCAGCTTGTACTCTCTTGCTTATTAATATGTTCATTTACTTGTAGAAGAAGATTTGAGATCTGAAAATAGAGATGGCTGCTTGATTGATTGGTGTGTAGTGGGTCCCTCAATTTGTTCGATTCCTTTTTGCGGGAAAAGCAGGTCACTTCTGTATGAGTGCTCGGTGATTGACGCGTGTACAGTGTGTGTGGTTCCCACATCAAAAAAAAATCTATGCATACAAATAAATGAACATAAACAAGATTTATGTTACGTTTAATTATACAAATTAAACTAGTAAATTGATCATTTTACTTTCGATAAATCGGGCGAATTTAAGAATTCTTTTTAAATTGTTGTACATTTAAAATGAATAAAACCCCGTAAAATTGTAAGTTTAAATATAAGGAAAAGTTGACACAATCTGACCTACAAAAAAGTAAATTATGTTAATTTCAGAAATCATAAATTTTCTTCAAGTTGAATCAATTTTGACGTTTTAAGCAAAAACACAATATTATGTCTTACGTACGATGTGGATTTTAGCTGAATACCATCGTTAATGGGAATTTTTTGATTTTTTTTTATTTATAAAAGAAATTCAGTTTTTAGTATTCTATATTGTTTATCTTCGATTTTCTTTTTCTGAATTTTCAATTTCGTTTCTTTATGCGTCTGGAACTCCAAGTGTTAAAAATAATGTTTTATGAATAAAAATTAACTATCTTATTTTGATTCTTTATGTAACAGGGATTTTGAGTAACAATAATTAAATCATTGACTAAAAACAAATTATAAAATAAAAAGAAAAGAAAAAAGTTTTGTTTTGGAGGAAAATTGATGATCAAGAGCATGATAGTTCACAAGAGGATCGCTTTTAATCAATAAAAGTTTCAAAAAATTGAAAATAAAGATAAAATTAATAGTATTCAATGTGTTATTAAATGAATTTGGAAATGAAGATGAAACTAATTAATAGAGCATTAAATGTGTTGGTAAATGAAATTGGAAATGAAGATAAAATTAAGAGTAAATGAAATTGGAAATGAAGAGTAAATTACATTTTCAGTCCCAATGGTTTGTTAAAATTTTCAATTTGCTGGTTTTCATCTTTATGGTTTGTAATTTATTGTTATTTTGGTTCCTGAACTAAATCTTACATTTTTAAATACAAGTGATAAAAATATTTAAAAAATTATAAACCACAAGTCTAAAACAACAATAAATTATGAATCATAAAAAATAAAAATAACATTGATTTACATATTATAGAGATGAAAATTGCAATTTTAAAAAAACCATAGAAAAACTTAATTTAATAAAGCATTCATGGTGTTATTAGATGTGATTTAGGGGCGTTTATTAAAATGATTTAGGATTGAAAGAGAGTAGAGTAAGAATAAGAGTTGTTAATTTTCGGTTGCAAACCGAAATATTAAATATATGGCACAAGGATTGAATACAAGACCTCCTTTATGTTGAGCTTTAACTCAGCTAACTCCCAAGTCCGGATTTATGTTACAAACTTAGTTTTAAAATATTTCGGGCCGTCCTTAAAATCAAGCGGGGGCACATTAAAGACATCTAATTTCTTTTCCTTTGCGATAATCAAATGAGCGGGAACACAGGATCTCACTCGATCCTTAATAAATTCGCCCTTCACTCCCAAATGTTTGTTAGTTAATGTAAATATAAATGCTTAAAGTTCAAACCCTAACAATTGTACTTGAGTTTCAAAATCATATATGTAATATATATATATATATATATATATATATATATATATATATATATATATATATATA
>NC_037538.1:4968821-5000007 GCF_001531365.2 Cynara cardunculus var. scolymus
AGTTTCATTAAAATTTCATTAAATATTATATGAAACAATTTCATAACCATATATGAAACAAATTCATGAAAAAAAGTATTATATGAAACAATTTCACAAGATTAAATAATTTCGTGAAAAAATTTCATAAGATTAAACAATGAAATCGACGTATATGGGTGGTTTTTACAGTTTTTACAAATGAAATCAACTTTTGTATTCTTTAGTTTTCAAATTGTAAAACAATACTACATTGTTTCACATTGTGAAACAACAATTTATAATTTGACATCAACGACATTATGTTGTTTCACAATATAAAAGAACATTTTAATGTTTCACTTTCACTTTCACATCAGATATCACATAAACTTTGTTGTATTTTCATATTGTCAAACAGCACTAAATTTATTTCACTTTAGCGATATTGTATTATTTCATTGCATGAAATGAAACTTTGGTGTTTATAAGAGATGTTTTAATTACAATTTTTTATATTTAATATAATTTATTTTCTCATATGATGTTTTTATTATTTAAAAGAGTCAAATTTATTTCATTAAAATGTATGTTTTTATATATGTTAATAATGTGTATATGAGAACGTAAACGAGTGAAAATTAAAATAATAAAAACAATAAACTAATGAAACATATAAAAGATTATTACCGACTAATGAAAATTAAATATATCTTATTTTATATATATATAATCAAATGCAAACCACTTAATTTGTGCAAACCGTGCAAACCGTATTCAACCAATCATAATTTTTCATTTTGTTCATTTTTTTGTAATTATTAGAGGTTGATCGATCATTTTTATTGTGGAGGGTGTTAATCATAGATATTATCATCTTCATTATTTTAATTTTAGAGAAATACATGAAACAGTTTCATTAATGTTAGAGAAATACATGAAACTGTTTCATTAAGTTTCAATAATGTTAGAGAAATACATGAAACAGTTTCATTAAGTATTATATGAAATAATTTCACAACCATATATGAAACAACTTCATCAAAAAAAGTATTATATAAAACAATTTCATAAGATTAAACAATTTCATGAAAAAATTTCATAAGAATAAACAATGAAATCGACAGATGAAGGTGGTTTGCACGGTTTACACAAATGAAGGCGGTTTTCATATGATCACTCCTCTATAATATATATATATATATATATATATATATATTAGATTGAATTAAAAAAAATAATATATTCTAAATTTTTATATCTATAGAAAAGGAAAGTGAAAAATAAGCAAGAAAAGAAAAAAAAAAGTTAATATCATATCCTTACTTAATTATAGATAAAACATAATTAAGGTTGTTAGATTAAAGTGATTGGATGGTTGGGATCGGTTTTCCAACTTCTCAACTGGATAACGTTGGCTTCTTGAAAGGAAAATAACGTGTCAGTAATAGTTTTGCATAAACTATAAGAATTCAAGATGATGAAAATATCAGGATATCTTAAAGTAATAAATTTGAGTTGCTTAGAATTTTTACATCCCCGTTTTATGTCATAACCAACAATTCGAAGTAATAATTTTATTAGGTCCTTTGGGTAAAGCAACGTTTGTATAGAGGTGGATTCGATTATAAGACAAAATACACGTAAAATATGTTATGTGTCATATCAAGCGTTACATTTAATTTACAACGTAACGAAATATTTGGCTTTAAATGCAAAAATAAGATCTAATAATTAGATATTAAACCCAAATATTTAAATTAAAATTTACATCTGTCATATGTTTAATTTTAGAATTTCTATAATTAGAATGGTTTGTTTTGAAGTTAAAATTAAAATAAATTTTAAATATTATTTTAATAACCTGTTGTATTAGTTTCTTTTTATAATATGTACGGTTATTAAGTTGTAGAACATGTTTTTTCCATACCACCAGGTCCCCTCACGGGTATCATCATATGTGATAAGGTTGTTTTCGCATTCTCGTAAAGTAGAGGTGTTCTCGTTTGAATATATATATATATATATATATATATATATATATATATATATATATATGTGTGTGTGTTTTAAAAGCTTCTAAGTGCTATTAAATAGTCCATTATGATAGTTACATACGTTCTAACATGTCATTTCTGTCTAGTGAATGATTCTTTCACTATCGCTAAACAATTAATGACAATTTCATTATCTATTTTTTATTTAGAAATTTTCAATTAAATATATAGTTAGGTTTTTCATTATCAATTTATCATAATATATAAGGTTCTAGTTCTTATATTTATGTTTCTTTAATTTAAATCAGTTTAATTTAAAGTGTCTATTTATGATTAAATGAATATGGTTTTTCAAGAAAAATAGAAATTACTTGATTAAAGGACCGAAAATTAATAGGATCACCCCCGAAAGGACTCCAAAATGCTAATGGCCTCCGCAAATTTATTGTTTTGTACTAAACGATCATGACATAATACCAAACAAGCAAAGGACAAATATTTTAAAAAAAGATATAGTTAAATTAATGAGTGATTGTTCTTTTAAACCATTAAATATGAGTAACATTAACATTCACAATATATATATATATATATATGTATGTGTGTGTGTGTGTGAATGAAAACACTATTTATGTTCTCTACATGAATTTAGGTATCATTTGATACGTAAACTATGACATAATTGGACTTATTTTGACATGATTAAGGCATTATGCAAAAATAAATTATCTTATTTTTTGAGTACCCATTTGAATGCATATATCATAACTTATAAACTAGCTTAATGAAATGCTAGTTGTAGTAGCATTTTGAAAACTTTTTATCACTTTTTTCAATCATAACTCTCATTAATAGTTATTGATTACTATTAATTATAAATCAATATTAATTATTACTAATATTAATAGATATAATCTCTTAATTAATTTTAGTCATACATTATACATTGATATTATTAAAAATTAATCATTTAGAATTATTAATAATTATATATCAATTATTTTTATATTATTTTTGTTGTAATGATTATTCAGTATTTAGTTATCATAAAGTAAATATACAATCCTAAACATGTTTATGTAAATTATATAAAAATTGAAGTTATACTTATTTTCTTTCATAAATAATAATGTTGTAATCAATGATTTTAATAAAATATTTAAATTTAGTTATTAATTATATATTTTTTTTAAATTCTTAATTATTTAGAATGTGTGAGGTTGATTAATTTTATGCTTATCCATATTATGTGTAATGGTTATTTAAAATTATAAATTAATGTTGATTATTTCTAAAATTTATTTTAACAGTTCCATAATTTATAGTATATATATATATATATATAATTTGAAATTCTTTTAATTAACATATTGTATTATTATGGACCTATTTTAATTATACTATTAAATTTTGTAACTGACAAATTTTTAAGATGCATTTTTTGGTTATTTTACATTCGTATCAACTCGTTTTTGTCAAACATGTTTTATTCATTAGCTATCAGCTTATTTATCAGCTGACAGTTAGCTTATTAGCCATCAAGTAGCTTATCAATTAGTTTACCAAACACAACCTAAATATGTATATAATGTATGGTAAGAGTGGAGGATGTAAATTAAATGTGAACCACAAAAATGTTACAAATCCTATGAACCAATTTGCATGGATCAATTAAGCATTTACATATAAAACAATACATAAAAAACACATAGTATTCGTTAATATATGAAACATTCAAAATTGTTTCCAATCATATAAAAAAACAAGTAAGAACGTTCCACATATAAAACACAAACTAACAAATACCCATAAAAGAACAAAACATATGAAATAACTGAAATTCTAACTTTAAAAAAAAAAACTCATCAAACAATTGAGATTAATTCTCATAAATTTACGACATATTTACGGCTCGTATTTCGTTTTTTCCTTTATATAACATGACATAACAAAAGAATATTCATATAATTTATTTAAAATATTTACTATATACAATAATTAAAAGTGAGATACGTAAAAGAAGATCTAAATAATTTATTTAAAAAAGTTATGTTATAGTTTTATCAACGTTCTTATCATCATAAAAAACACACATACAAGTTTGCAAAGAAATTCTATTTAAGAACAAAAACTGCTTCTTGGTAAAATAGTTTCATTTTGATTAATTTTGTCTCGTCTGGTTTTATTATATTTTTTTGTATTTTATTAACTGGAACTATTTATTCTTGTAACGTCAATTTCCATCGAAATGCCAAACTACGTAAAATAACAATTTCAAATATAAAATCAAGTGTAAAACAGAAAAGCTTAAAAAAACAGAACTTTTGTAAAATTTAAGATAAACTTCAATTGTCGAGAATTATTTATCTGAAATCCAAATGATTAGAACCCTTATGAGGGTGATGTGCTTGATATTTTTAGCGTCCTTCATGTCTCAAATTATTAACGTCATTACGAGAGTATGATGTATTATTTTATTCAATATTCATATCCGAGATATGGCAGTGACCTCTAAATTGCAATATACTTTTAATAAAATTTCAAGATGTTACTTTTTTGTAAAAAAAACTAATATTTTAACACATGGTATCAAATCTTGATGTCTCTTTTTGGGGAACTTTCTTGTGACAACCAAGTAGAAAGTATTGACAACAACTTGTAACAAGATTTTCTTTAAAAATAATTTATTAGTCGTATGTTTTACGAGTTACTAAAACATCTTATTCGACGATGACGATATTGATCTTGTTATTCTAAATTGACTGAAATGTACAAAAAAAAAAAGGTTTTGGCTATACGATTACTTCATACAAAAGACCAAGCGTCGTTCAAATCTAGTAAAGAAGAGAGTATGTTATGTGATATAAAAATGTCGTTAATACCCATATGTTTATAGTTTTAACGTGTTCCAAATGTTGTTTATTTTAAGGTAACGAGACTGTACGACGTCGGTGACGTCTATTCTATTGTTGTAGTCTTTTTTGTTTCAGAATACTCTTTAATGTTCATAATCGAGTTCCTTTTATACCAAAGTTTGTATCTGGCTTTTAATAAGTCTAGTCTTTATACGTCCAATTTAACTCCTATGATTATTTTATGTAGCATTAATGATAACAGTTTGTGATGAAACAAAGTGACGTTGACTTTTTTGAGTTTATGAACTTGTTAAATGCTGGTTATTATCTTACGTTGACTTTTGACAAATTTCAAGTTGAAAACTCTTTTTTGAAGTTTAAAAGACATAACTCATAACGGCATGTTGATAGGAAGAAATCATATAGAATAAAATTAACACGTGTAATGAAAATAGAAAATAGAAAATAAATAAATTTAAAAAAAATAATTAATTCTCCATTAATTAAAGACTTCAAAAGTTTGACTTTGACAGCTCCATGGTCAAAAGTAAAATTAAGAATGTGACACTTTGTGGTTGATAAATATCAGGTGTGCGACTGCTACATTTAAAGAAGGTAAAATAGACGTGTGAAATTAATAGGTTGATTAATTTTAATTTTAATTTTATTTTCATATATTTAATATCATTATAAAATTTATATTAAAATAATCAATCTTTTTTAATGAATTGATTTCAAACCGTAATTATTGTACTTTGAATAAACATGTAAACCGTTTAAGTTCTTTTTAGATGAATTATATTACATTTATATATTGGATTTATTAAAGAAAAAAATGTAGTCTAATCATCAAAATAACTAAAAGAGTATGTTATCTACATTGTATTATAAAGCATTTGACAAAAAATTTTAGAAATCATTTGTGTGCATGAATGGCTGTTTATTGATATGTATTACTTAAAATTCAAGATTATAAGTGATTGTGTATGAGTACAACCTATTGAATGTTTGAATTCGTGTAAATAAACATAATCAAATACAAAATAAATTTTTTATTTTAAATATAAAAAAATCTGAAATATAATTATGAAATCATTGAGTTCTAACCGAATGTTTGACTATTATTTTTATAAAGAATTATATTATTAAACCAAAAATAATTCATTATTAAACTTAAATTAAATTAGAATAAGAATTTGAATTAAAGAAATTATACAAAAAATGAGAGTTTTTAGATAGTTAATTTGGTACTAATATCAATATAATTTTTTCAATTTTTATACAAATAAAAACATTATTGTTTTCTCAAAACCACTAAATCAAGTAAATGGTGCATTGATACAACTTTTTAAGGCTATATATTTGGATTCGTATAACTAATTAATAAACACAATTAAATATAGAATAAACGTCTTATTTTAAATATAAAAAATCTAAAATATAATTAAGATAATCATTAACTTCTAACTGAATACTTAATTATTATCTTTATAACAAAAATTATATTATTAAACCTAAAATAAATTAATTTGTTATTAGACTCAAATTAAATTATAACAAAAAAATTGAACTAAAAATTATATTATACTAAAAAATGAACTAAAAAATGTCATATAAAAAAACCATTAATTTTTAAGTTGTTAATTTGATATTGATAGAAATTTTTATAGATCTTCGAACTTATATTTTATTCAAATATAAAATCATTATTGTTTTATCAAAATCATACAAAACTGTATTCTAAAAAGAAATATTAAAATCAAAATATATCTCATTGTATTATACGATCGCTTCTAGCATTATTATATGTATACAAGAGGAATCTATCTTTAAATTAAATAAGATTGTTGTTTGTAGATAATCTCCTGATTTATGATAGATACAAATCTTAATATAATTAATTTTTTATTTATTTCTTGAAAAATATAATATTTAAATTGACCACAATTAAACAATCTTAATTAAATGTCCAAAGTGTTCGTTAATGATGATTCAATAAATAACTTATAAACAAGAATCTTGTAAGTTGTCAAAATGATTAAGAGGCTCTTATGATATAGTGTAAAATAAAATATAATTGTTTGGTAATTGTGTATAATGAAATTAGGGCTCTTAATGGTTAAGGAAGATCTAGGATACAAAATCATTCAGAGGATTTTAGAATTATTAAGAGACAAACTTTTTTTTTTGCCAAACAAGTTTCACCTCTTAACGAATTCAGATGTTGCCTATTAATTGAACTATTAAGAGGTAAACAAACAACTCATAATTTCAAATTCTAAGTTTTACCAAGAAAAAACGTAGAAAATAAAATTTGACCCGACAATAATGGAGATGTCACGTTTATGTTTTCATATTATGTGTAAAGAATCTTATCCAAAAAATAAAATTTGTTGTTTCGATCATTTGATACGATAAAAAAATGAATACACGATTATAAGACTCGTTCGTTAACAAAAAGAAGTTATAACGTTATGAGCCCTGAAACAAAAAGAATTAACAAAGACTTAGAGACAAAATGTTGAAATGGATTAAACATGAACTAAGGGGCCGTTTACTAAATATTTACCTCGTAAGCTCTTACCGATGAAATTTAATACTATCATTTATTTATCGGGTAAGATTTTAATCCACCAAAATAGTATTGTATGCAACAATTTTACCCGGTAAACATTTACCATGGTAAAAATCGTCGCCCTCACTTATCAATTGAGATTGTTTTGAGTATTTATTAGTCTTCGCTTGATACCCATCATACTTGCAATTTAGATCGCAAGACACTCAAATTGAAATGGGTTAAATCCCTTGTCCAATTATGATCTTTGCAATCATTTATTATATAAAATAATACATCACATGAGAATATGTATAATTAATTAATATTATGACAACAACATTTTCTTAAAGTTTGGACATAAAGGATCATATGTCCAAGAGAAGCATAAAGTTGAAAACCAATATATATCAAAATAGAGACATACATATATATATATACATACATATATATATATATATATAAACTTGGGATCACATGAGACTAGTCTGTTTTCGTGAGACTCGTGAAATCACTTTTTATATTTGAAACTTCATAACAAAACACTGTAAATGTAACTTTCACAGTGTTTTTGTTGTGAAATTTCAAGTATAAAAAAATGATTTCACAGATCTCACAAAAAAAATGTTGGTATCATGTAAATTCAATCATATATATGTGTGTGTAAAAATAGAAATAATAATAAATAAATAAAAGAAAATGGAGAGTTTGATGCATTTATCGATTTTGATAGCATTAAAGTGGAAGGTGTAATGGTGGTTGGCCCAGTGTTCCCCAAAGGATTTAATTGCTTTATCATCAAACTCTTCAATCCAACCACACAAGTTTTGCCAAATCAAATCAAAGTTCCTTTTTTATTTTTATAAAAATAATATATATAAAATAATAATAAGAAAAAGAGAAAATTAAAAATCAAAGAAAAAAAGACAATAAGCCCCCTCGGCTGTTAACTTATAACTCGACCCTCCTCGTCTTTTATATTCCATTTATAATAATTTCAACCCAAAATGTTTTTTTAATCTTAATTAAAGAAAATAAATTATTTATATTATGAGCATAAGCTGAATGCACATCCATTATAATTCATATGTGAATTGCTATATATATTCATGTGAGAGGAGAAACTCGATGTTATACTATTTTTTATGAGAGGAAAAAAAATTAAGATGATAAGAGATATTACATTTAGCACATCTTAATACAACAATCATCCTTGTGGTTCACTTAAACTCCATCAATCGTCATTGTGTATAGACCGAAATGGCAGGTAATTCCCACAACGAAACCATATTAAGAAGATTGGAACTCCGATGAGTCAATGCCATAGTGATGATGCATGTTTGACCCGTCCATTTGTTGGTCAATGTCATATGGGTCTTCAATTTCAACTCAAAAAACGATGGAGGAAGGTTGGATGAGGCGGAGTGCAATGGTGGTGAAGGGAAGCATAATGGGGTTGGGTGGTGCAGGCAGAAGACAATGGTGGTTGCGGAAGAAGACAATTGGGAGACGAGTGGGATGGGGAGGGAACGGTGGGGTGGGGTGGGTTTAGGTTTATTTAGCTTTTTAATTTCAAATGCTTGTGCATGAAAAGAAATTATAAATAAAATATCAAATGACCAAAATACCCTCATGTGACTTATGTATGAAGGACACGTAGCAGATGGATGTCTTATCGTCTATTAGGTAGCATTTGTACAAAGACTAGAGGGGACATGACAGAACTGGACGAGACGGAACAAAACTAATTGTATGTTCTGCTTTTGGTACAACTAGAAAACATGACATAACAAAACATATTTGCAAACTATAAAAAGAAAATAAACAATAAATTTGAATTAAAAACACCCCTATTGAACTCCCACCCCTTCTAACCCTTCATAGTTCATACCAAAAGAAACCTAGTTCACGACTTTCTCTTCCTCCTATCGCCACCACTACATCTTCTTTTGGGGCGTTCTTCTTCCACCATCACCCGATTATCCTTATTGCTACTTTTAAATCCTTTTTCTACCACCGCCTATCTCTTACTCAACAATCCTCAATAGCATATACGGACGTTGAAGCGGGAGAAGTTTGAGTTGAGAGGGGAAAGGTACGATCGATTTGGCGGAGGATTTGAACGAGTTCGATTTAGGGAGAGTTATAGTTTTCAGATTTCTGATTTGAAAATTTGGGATAATTTAGGGTTTTAGGTTGAGAGAGTTTTAGGTACTCTAATTGAAGAGTTTTAGGTTTCAGATTTTGTATTGTGTGGAGGGTAAATAAGTCATTTTAAGTTTAGTCCCATGTTGTTCAATTTTTTTGGGTGGAACAAAAAAGGTCTAATTTTTGGCAGTTGGCCCACCTAAGATATTAAAAAGTTCTTGATCGAGGATTGGAGAGGAGAGGTGAAAGAAAAGACGGAGTTAGCCGGGGCTTCTTCCTCGAGTCTTGTCATGATCGCGCACTCGACAAAAGAGCTTTACAAGCAAGCCCAACGGTATCCAATCAATGTAGTTAGCGGAACAAAGGAAAGAGGAATGGAAGATGTTTTAGAGGTATGTAATGGCCTTTTTATTAATAGAACTSGAAGAGGAGGAAAAGAAATAGCTTTTGATGACCATCTATTTGAGCCGATCATTTCGTGGATCTAATTCTAGTTTTTTTATGTAGTGGAAAGGTCTTAAAATCTAAAGTTTTATGCTTATAAGGAAGAAATACTCTTGGTGGATGCGGGACTTGGGACCGCCAGAATGAGTATGCAGGATGAGCCTAACTTAAAAAAGCCCCTATGAGGTAATTACGTGTTAAACTACTTGTGTAAGCATGGAAGTCATCCCGCTGATTCCATAGGTTGGCCACCTCGAATGGCGTGAGCCGCATGCGGGGAGACCCTTACAGGGTCGGACTCCCCACCAGGGGGGGAGATGACCATCTCAAGGCACATCACGACTTACAGACAACTGGCTCTCCAGCCCCATTTCAATGCACTATTGGAGATAGATTTTCATTGCTATACCATCAATTGTTCTCTTATATTCAATGGACGAGGTAGTAGTCAATCCAGCCGTTACTATCAAAGTTATTGGACATCAACGGTATCAGAGTGCGCCTCTTCACGAGGGTGATTTAAGTGCAACGAAATGCCTTAAGAATATGGTTCCTGAAGCATCTGGCTTACCGGTAATCTCCTATTCCCGCAGTAACATAAGGAGTGGCCACTATCAATTGAATAACCGTCCCAAAAAGAATAAGGTCTAGCTCCCCATCGAGAAAGAGCAATAGAACAAGGTGGGATAGGGCAAAAATCGGGAGGAAGGACAAAGAATTTTAAAATGAAATCTATTGTACTAATAAAATTTATCGGTAGTTACGTAGTAGGTCTTTTTGGACGTTTTCTATGGTCATAAGGAACCGCTATAATGACCACAAGTGGTCATCTCGTGTTTTTATCAATACTTAGTATAAAGTCATTCTATTATATAATATATAAACATAAAATTAAAACTCAAAACATTGTTATAATAAGATATATACCAATTACTTTGAGGTAATTAATGAATAGTGATTGTTTTGGTAAATCTTAAGATTGATTAATTTCCCCCGTTGTTCCATTTAAAAGAAAATGGAAAAAAAAAGTAAAAAAGAAAGGGTGAGGATTAGGGCAGCAGAAGGGGACGTTTCCTCGTTTTTCAGCTGTTTATATCCTCTGACACAACTCTGATATCACAAGAGCAGCAGCATTCCCTTTTGTTTTTACTTTTATTTTTTCTCTGCTTTTTTTATAAATAATATTCCTACTCTCTCTCTCTCTCTCTCTCTCTCTCTCTCTCTCTTTCTCTCTCTCTCTCACCTAAAAGCACACCCTTCAAACACACATACATCTACATCTTTCGGATTGCTTTCTCTCTCTCTCTCTCTCTCTCTCTAAAAAGTTGTCTTTGTTCCAAGATAGAGCAGCTGATATATGATCAGCAAAGCTGCTGCATCAACTGATTAGAAAAAGGAAGGTCAAATCTTGAATTTAATTCCCATCTTTCATCCATTCATAGCACACCCTTTCAAGTCTGTTGGAGAGCTCATATATATCTATCTGAAGAATATATATATATATATATATATCAAGAGGCCATCGTGTTAACAGGTATATATATCTATCTCTATCTGATATATGAATATTGAAATCAAAATTCTTCAAGATTTCTTTTGATGATGAATGATAAGACTTCTCTTTCTGTGTTTCAAAAGTTCAGACATTTCTCCATTCATCCTTGCTATATATCTTTATGGATAATATTAGTTTGCAAAAAAATAGATTATAGTAAGTTGTGGCCATCTCTCTCTCTCTCTCTCTCTCTCTCTCTCTCTCTTTCTTATCTTCCTTCTTTAACAAGTGGAGTGCCTAGAGAGAGTATGGTCAGCCAGTCTCTCTGGCACAGAGCTTTCTCTCTCTATATACATATATATGTGTCCGTATATATAGACACATGTTATACATGTGGATGTCTATCTATCTATCAAATCCCCTTCTCTTCACTTTCTCTTTCTCTCTACCGTTCCTATCTCTGATCCCTTCTTCAAGTCTCTGACTGTTGGAATTAAAATCTATGATCAGATGTCACTGTAAAGCTTATTCTTGAATATTAATCTATGCCTGCAGATTTTGAATGATGATGATGATGATGGAGCAACACGTGGACACTCATTATTTCTCCATCACTACCACCCTCTCTTCAGGTACCACTCTACACCTCCCCAATCCAATCATATTACCATTAATATCAACTCCTCTCTCTCTCTCTCTCTCTTTCTCTTTCTAACTTTCTTCATCGGACCGGTCACTGGTCTGGGAAACTTATTCCGTCAGGGGAGCTTATAAACTTGTCATCATTTGATCTTTCTTGAATTAATTTCGTTGGTGTTCTTTGATCATAGTTTCTGGGAATTGAAGCAGATCTTCTCCAGCTGCTTTTGTTTTTTACAGTTGCGTATGGGTTGACAAAACCCTACCTTAGGCAGCAGGTAAAAACATGTTCTTTTTTATTATTTACCATGGACTACTCATAGTCACACAACTGTCTTTTATGCGATTATAAAACAATACTTGTTTACAGATTGAAGAAACTTATAATATATAAAAACATCCATGGCGACCTACTATAATGGAAGTTCAGAAATTCAAGGAGGAGATGGGTTGCAGACACTAGTTCTCATGAATCCTGGATATGTTTATTACTCCGACGCACAACAATCCAATCAACCACAGCCTGGGAACTTCGTGTTTCTTGATTCCAACCATCCTGGAAATAATCCGGTCAACAGTCACCAGCAGCAGGCAAATATGTCTCACGCGCCACCGCCACCACCACCGCCTTCCCAGACTCAGCAATTTGTTGGCATCCCGCTATCTGCATCACCACCGTCATCTGTCCATTCCCAGCATGATGTCTCCTCCCTGCACGCTTTCATCCCACGAGCCCAGTACATGTATAATCCTGTGGAGATGGTGGCACCACCACGGGAGGTCACACCGTTTCAGCAAGGCCTGTCTTTGAGCCTGTCTTCTCAGCAATCCAGGTATGGGTCTCAGGCTGCCAGAGTAGCTTCTATTTCTCCGACAGCCGGTGATGAGCGCAGAGCCACCGTTGGCGGTGGCGGAACCACATCATCAGCTTCTGGGATTTCCAACAGTGTCAACGGTATGCATAACATGCTGTTGAATTCCAAGTACCTGAAAGCAACCCAAGAAATTCTTGAAGAAGTGGTGAACGTGGGTAAAGGAGTGCTCAAGAACTCCGACCAGTCAACTAAGAATCTCACGACCGTCGGTAGCGGTGATGGTGGATCACCGCCACCTATCACCACTGAAGGACTCAGCAGGGATGAAACCGGAAGCAAATCTGGTGGTGGCGCTGAACTTACTACAGCCGAAGGACAGGAAATTCAGATGAAGAAAGCAAAGCTTGTTAACATGCTTGATGAGGTAGCCGATCAAATTGCTGGAATTTTAATCCCAGAAATAAATAAGAAATTGTCTTTATCAACATAGTTGCATCACATCCTCTAAAGTGTTACCATCATGTTGTTTTCAATTGCTTTATTCAAATTACTAAACTAGTACCACCTAAAAACCATTTCATTTTCTTTCAGAATTCTATACTCTGTTGCTAAAAGTTGAAACATTTTCTGTTTAAATTTGTGGGTTTTGAAGGTGGAGCAGAGATACAGACAATATCATCATCAGATGCAAATTGTGATCTCTTGGTTTGAACAAGCAGCAGGAATYGGGTCTGCGAAAACTTACACAGCATTAGCTCTTCAGACGATCTCGAAGCAATTCAGGTGCCTCAAAGACGCGATTATGGGACAGATTAAGGCTGCCAGCAGGAGCTTGGGTGAAGAAGACAGTTTAGGCGGTGGCAGGAAGCCTGATGGAAGCGGGTCGAGGCTAAAATTTGTAGATAATCAACTCCGGCAACAGAGGGCTTTGCAGCAATTGGGAATGATCCAACACAACGCTTGGAGACCCCAGAGAGGATTGCCCGAGCGATCTGTTTCTGTTCTTCGTGCTTGGCTCTTTGAACATTTCCTTCACCCGTAAGAATCAAAACCTGCAAGAGATCAATTCTTTTTTCTAGAAGATTTCATTTAATGGAAGATTTCTAACTGAATTATTCGAATTTGATTCAGTTATCCGAAGGATTCAGACAAGCATATGCTTGCAAAACAAACAGGTCTTACAAGAAGTCAGGTATTCTTTTCCCGTTTTGTCCATCCCCTTGCATTTTCTGTTTCAAATCTGAACGATCTTTCTCTGTTATAACCTAGGTTTCAAATTGGTTCATCAATGCTCGAGTGAGGCTATGGAAGCCGATGGTGGAGGAGATGTACCTGGAGGAAATCAAGGAACAAGAACAGAATGGATTGGACGATCATAAAATGAGCAAAAGCGAACAAAACGAAGAGAATTCGTCATCCAAGCTGGAGAAGAGCCTTTCACCGGAAAACTCAAACAGACGATTCAAATGCACCAAACCAGAGAATTCCTTCAACCATGCTAGCCAAAACATCCATCCACCATCAATGTCGGTTTCCACCAGTGTCTCGACATCTCCCACTGCTGCTGGAATAAATTTCCAGAACCCCTCTGGTTTCAGCCTCATTGGCTCCTTAGAAATGGAAGGAATCACACAATTCAGCCCCAAGAAACCAAGAAACAGCGAAAGACAGCAGCAAAACCAAGATGGCGGTTTTTCATTAACCGGCAACCCAACCGACTTCATGGGCGGACTCGGGGGATACCCAATTGGTGAAATTGGAAGGTTCAGTGCCGAGCAATTCCAACAGCAGTACTCAGGAAACGGAGTCTCGTTGACCTTAGGCCTACCACACTGTGAGAACCTATCAATATCGGGCACCCACCAGAGTTTCCTCCCTAACCAAAACATCCAACTCGGCAGAGGAACAGAACTAGGAGAAGATAATGAGTTTGGTGCCATAAATCCACCATCTTCTTCACACTCAGCAGCCATGTACGAGTCGATGACCATTCAAAACCGTAAGAGGTTTGCTGCACAACCTCTACCAGATTTTGTTGCTTGATCAAGATCATGGGTGCTGTCAAGAATTCAAGAAATAAAAACAAGATTTACCCTAGAACAGATCTATACTTTGATGAGCAAGAACCATTAGAGTTCTTTATAGATACAGATTAGGTTTTTCAAGAATCGTTCCATGATTTAAGGACTGTATATTAATTTTGTATCAGCAGATGCATAGATGGATTGGCAGGCATATTGTATGTATGTATGTATGTAAAACTAGTTATATATATCGTTAAATGGGGGGTATACGAAAACAATATTTATTATTATGATCATTCTTCCTGTGCATTATTTCTGCAGTTAGGTTAGTCCTCTGTTCCACCTTCAAGTAAGAGTTCATCATTGAAGAAACAGGAAAGATGGCAATAATGACAGACCCAAATTCAAAGTAACTGGAGCCGAAACAATGAGGGAGACCCTGCCATATTTCCCACAAGTTCCGTGTATCAGATGGTCCTGGTTATTAAATACGGGACCAATGAGTGGCTCAGAGAAAAGTTCTTTTAGGTTATTTTCCCTATCGGGTTCATTGTTGTTTGGTAATATCGTGCTTAATGCATTCAATGTTTTCGAAGTGGCCATTTCCATCTGTCACCACCCTCATAAATACACAAAATAACATAAGTGGATCAATACAATCTGCAAAATCAAGAATAATTCTTGAATACATACCTTGATCATGCTAGAATTTATCGGCGAAGTGCATACCAGAGCCCAGAGCACCAGCCGAAGAAAAAAACACAGCTAAAGTCTCTACCAAAGGGTGATTAGTTATTACTATCAAAGTTTATAATATGAATCTACATATTGATTTCTGTTCTTGGATGCTGCATATTCTGTATGGCATATACAGGTCAGTTCTGAATTTTGCAGAAGGGTACCAACAAGCAGGACCCTCCAATTATTAGAAGAAACCAGACAAAAGGGTATGGCCCAATATTTCAAGTGCTAAACCAATTTAGAACATATTCACTAAAAACAACAACAGTGAAAACCAACCATGCACAATGAATTTGGACCAAAACTGCAAATATCTCTGAAACATACAAGTTGTGGAGAATGAGTGCATATTGCTTTCTTTAATTGTCATGGGAAAAAGAAAGATGAAATAAATTGGAATATTGGATGTCACAAACATAATGATATTTAAATTTCTCATTGTATTTCTCATTCCATATAAATCATAGTTGAACAAAATATATTTGGTTCATACAAACAAAGTAGTAAATACAGAAAAGATAACTAAATGGTAACAGAGAATTAAAAGATTGTGGATTTAGTAACCAGGTTGAGTTAAATTTCAACATGTAACACCGAATTAGACCGCCTTATTTGCTTTACATTTGCACTTCCGCAAGACTCTGGCTTAGACGCTTGAAATAAAGTTTTAGTTGTCTACGGCCATGAGAAAAATGAGGCACCTTTGTCAGCAGACTAGTTGACAAAGAAGAGAAGGGTCATAGCATTTTTATTGTACCATTGGAGCCCCTTATATGTGCAAGTCTTCTATTGGCAACTTTGGATCGGTAACACCACACCTCAAATACCTCTGTAAGATCCGGATACCGAATATGCTTGTTTTCTAACCATTCACTTAAAATCGACGCTTGCTCTCCAGATGGCAATGCAAGAATTATAGAAACAAATGCAGACTCCAAAGATTGCCATATCTCGCCATCCATTTTAATTACTGAACAGTCATTGTCCTCAGTTGCTAGAGAGTCAATCATAGGCTTCATAATCCTCACAAATGGAAGCCAAATTCTCACCATATGAAGCCGTTTTGCAGTAGGAAAAATTACATTGCCATATCCTATTGCCTCTAAAACCTTAGAAGCTACCTCAATAACCTTTAGCTTTGTCTCGAGCATTTCATCTTGTTGACTTACCTGTTGAACAGCCTTCACTATGTTTTCTGACACCTCTATCCAATTCTCGACAAAATCCTTTATTATTTCCAATTTGGTCAATATCTGACAAGCCCAAGACATATCTACCAAAATGCATTGAAACGGATGCAGTTCTCCCGTTTCACAAGCTGATTTCACTATGTCATTGAATCTGGCTAATAGTCCTTTGAAACATTGTCTCACTTTAGATTTGATCTCTTCATCAGCTGTTAGCAATGGAGCATCATCATCTTCCGTAAGCATGTATTCTATCTGTTCCTGAGCCGAGGTTTTCAAATCACTCATCGTTGGTGGCAGTGATGATGTGGCAAACTTAGTGGCCGAGAGAAAAATCTTAACTATAGCAGGCGGATTTACAGGCTGGAGGCGTGAAAGGATTGGTTCTGCTAACAAACCCATGCCAGGAATAATTTTCAAAATCTCTTCCTCCTCGGCCTCCTCCCAAGGAGATGCTTCCAGATACTCGACACAGGTAGCAACAATTTCTGGGCAGCCAAGCTCAACTGCCACTTGGAGAATGCCAAGGGCGTTTTTTACACCATGCCACATATCAGTTACAGAACACCCAATACTGACATAAAAGAGTCGTAAGACGGTGATGTGGTAATCAAAATCATGTTCTTGGCAATAGATCTCAACACAATTGCGAGAATCGAGAATCTGACATGTGGGCCAACTCTCAGATAAACGATCAGCAAAATATTTGCTCTTTTCAATAAGAATGTGGGAATGGCAGTATATCCACTCATCACGGCCATCAGGTGTCCTTAGCCTTGCAAGAACATCACTAGTAGATCGATCGCCAATCCTGCTTAGAGAATTCACTGCAGTGCCCTGAAATACAAGATTTGAGCGGTAGATTGAGTGGTAAAGCTTTCTACATAAACCCAAATTGACAGCAAATGATACAAAATAAATCCTCACCATAGTCACCAGAAACCTTCAAACAGACTCCATCATTGCTATGCTGGGTATGTTTCAACTTTCAAGTGCTCCACGATGACCATGACATACTAAAAGAAGGAAAAAATAAAACTCACACAAAGCTCCAGCAAAGACCCAGAACGAAAATCGTGTCTTGAAGGCACTATGACACATGAGAACAAAAGAAAAATGTATCACTTCGATGAAAGTGTATATTTAGCTATAGCTGCATATAAACATGTTTAGAGTAAATTCAATATTCACTATAACTTGACATCAATTCATTAGATCTTTGAAATATAAAACTGCCACTAATAGTCTTCAGTTATTATTCTTACATTATTTATGTCCCGCAAACCTCCATAATATCTCACCTATTCACAGGAATTAATGACGATCCCCGCATGCATAAGAAAATATATTTGATGATTTTAGAGCAAGAATGAGTAACACATGGATAAGTTGACTTGTTTAGATGATACTAACAAAAATAAACGTCAACATATCAAATATTTAGTTAAATTCCCCTACGAGCAAACCACATTACAACTTACAAGCACTATGTCAGATTTGCACAAGGCAGCCAGATATTTTCTCACAAAAGAAATGATGTTTGAGCCTAAATGTTACCATTTGGTTTGAAAAAAACCATCCATATGAGCAGACCGCAAGAAAAATGCAGCAAAGTGATCAGTATAGCAACATGATATTATAAAACATTCACTCACCCAATTTTCTGGATAGATAATTACTACTAATCAGTCCATGACCTTCATAATAAACCCACAAATTCAAGTGAAAGCCCGAGTAGAATAAGTAAAAGAAAACAAGAAATGCACCCTCCGGTTCTAATTACTTCCACTCCACAAACACCTCAGTGATGCTGGCTTTACTTTAACCTCGCATTTAGGTTACTCTTTCAGACCATTTGACAAACACCTTGTGCGCATCAAAGTCTAAAGAGACAATCTATTCTCTAATCCAAAAGATTTATGTTCCATCTGAATCAAATATATAAAGCTTATTGCTTTCCATGATCATCAATACAAACACTTGGCACAAAAAGATGACACGATTCGCAAATACAAATGGAAGAGTATTTAATAAGTTTTAGGCAGACACAAATCCCAAAATCGAAAATTTCGATTTCGCAGCGTAAACATGTTCGAAGGATGTATTATTACAGATTCACAAGCACAGGTGATTCTATAAACAAAGATACGTACTACTACATTCAGCACCGTACCAACAGAGTTCTCCTTTCAATTTTTACAAAGGAAACGGCTTTATTTACTGTAGGATGAATGAGTGGATGCAGTTACCTTGTACTTGCAGTTTCGTCTACAGTTATCCTCGGGAATGTGGACATGAGATTCGGGTGAATTTTCCTTGTTTAGATTCACCTGCAGGCAGAGGAATGCTAAGGTGGACCATCGTCGGTTCGGGTTGCCTTTAACCCACCCTCTCTACCCGTATTATCCGATGAAACCCAAGTACCCAATCCCTCAATGGGATTGGGAGTGGTATCAATTATGACTTAAAAAACAAACTAAAAACTAGCGACGAACTCAGAAATTTTTTCAAATGGTGGTATCGTTTGATTATAAGAAAAAAAAATAGGAAAAAAAATTCAAACAGTGACACCATTTGATTATAAGAAACAAATGTATAGAGTTTTTTTCAAACGGTGACACCATTTGACTAAGAAAATGACATGAACAAGATTCGAACTTGGGTCTGGAATGTAATAAAAGTATTGCAAACCAACTCTACCAAATAAAGCTTGTTCTCATTGTAGTTTAAAAATACATACGATAGCACACAACAAATTAATACAATAGCACCTTTCACGAACCTAATTTTTTTACGCTTCGACGGAGGAATAATACGGTGGCACGTGCCACCGTATGCTCTACCCTAAGTCCGTCCATGCTAAAAACTTATAAAAAACAATGCATTCCTATGAACAACTTGAAAAGAGACCTATTGAAATTTGTTTTACAAAAGGATTATTGAGGTTTATGCAGTTTTAGTGTTCCATAAAGTTCGAATGGTCATGTCCAACAGACACAGATAAAATATTGATCAGATATGATTTTAATACAAAATATCTATATTTTATCAATTTCAGAATTGTCTGATATTTCATAAAAGGTCGATATCCTCACAAGAACTTACTAAAAATTAAACGCATGTAAGCCCTAAGATCTACTTTCCCAACACTGAGTCGTTATGGTTTACAAAAACTAACACTGTTACCATTCGGACTAC
This sequence comes from Cynara cardunculus var. scolymus, assembly GCF_001531365.2. NCBI lineage: Eukaryota > Viridiplantae > Streptophyta > Magnoliopsida > Asterales > Asteraceae > Cynara > Cynara cardunculus. The sequence goes on from NC_037538.1 coordinate 4,988,877, forward strand.
ATGGCGTTAAAGACACCTTAAATGTCATCTCGTGCCCTTAAAACAACGATCAAACTAAACATTTCGACTTCACCAACAACATTTATTGGTAAAATTTTGGAATTACGATTTAAGTCGAATTATAATAAACAATAACATGTTTTCATTTATCATTTAATCAATGAATTTTAAATTATATTATAAAATCCACTAAGAAAAATATTTTTGAAATTCTTAATAATTTTTAATAGTTTTTGAAAGTTTGATGAATTTAGTAACTGATTTTAAAGTATAATAAGCAAACGAAAAATGAAATAATATTACGTTATTATATGTTGCAATTTACCACATGTTTTGGAATTTTAGTTCTACTGAGGCCTTCATTTGAGAACTCGTAAAATTTTGATAAGTTTGAGAACCGGTACATCATGTGCTATTTTATGTGAATTTTTTCCATCTACGGCTTGAACTTAGTGTATTGAATTACATATATTTGTTTCATAATACGTTTGTTTCACATATATTTGTTTCATAATATAAACATTTTGTATATGTTTGTAAAACAAAAAATACACCTAAAACTTTTCACATAGTGAACCGAATACATGTGAAACAACTATATATTAATCAATATATTAAATTATAGTTTTTAGATGAAAAAATCATATGAAATAATATCATATGATAATAATTTTCACATTTATCACAATATATGAAGTTATCAATTATGTCAATTTAAAAAATAAAGGGGGATAAAGTGTGTAATTTTAAAGATGAAGGACTACAAGGTAAAAAAGGTAAAAAGGAAAGAGCTAAACATCAGGTACCGCATAAGACTCCGTGGCTTCGGCGACGGCTAGAGTACAAGCGCAATGCTAGCTGGCTACGGCTAAAATACTGAATACACGCGCAAAGCTCGCTGGCTACGGCTAGAATCGAGTTGGTTTCATATTATTATTTTATTATTTAGAGTATCCAAATAATTTGTTTTTAGTCCAACAACTTGTATATAAACATGTTTCGTTTTTTTAATTGCAAAAAAATCGGAATTTTCCAAAACAAATATAATACTCTTTTTTTAACAAAAGATTTAATATTATTATTTACATAAGAAAGTATTTATAAAAAATAATCCTTACATAAAATATAAAATACGGATTCATCTGGATCCAAAAATCTGAAACTTGATCACAGATATTTGGATTCGAGTTGGGTTTATTTTTTGTCATCTGACTCGTCTGAAAACCCGTTATATATATATATTAAAATTTTATATAAATATATTTATTTATTTAATTATCTTTCCAAAATACTAAATTCTAGGTCATACTATTTTATAATTTCTCAATCTACTATCGATTTAATCAATCATCTCAATCGATTAAATATATATATATATATATATATATATATTCATATAACTATACCTGAAATCCAAAACTCAAAATTCGAAAGTTTGGTTTCCATGTCCGAAATACGATCAGGTTTTTTATTTGCCCACCCGAACTCATCTGTCCTGACAGATGCACATCCCTATATTTTGTACGAAATGTAGCATTCCATTACTTAGGTTATGTTTTTGTAATCATACGCTAATCTTTTCTAAAAACTCAAATTTTGTATCACCAATTTTAGCTTTTTATTACTTATTTTATAACTTGAGAGTTAGGGCATGTTTATTTTTTCAAAATTGTCTCTTAATATCTCTGAAGTTTGATTCGTTCAGACATTTGGGTATTAAGAACGATTTTTTTTTCAAAATAAGAGCTTAAGAGCTTTAAATGTCATCTGAATTTTTAAGTGGTAAACATCTGTTATACCTAATAATTCTAATTCACCCTCTATCAGATGGTCCATTTTTCGGGGTTGAAAGAGATTTGTCAGCAAAAACTACTTATCTTTTATATTTTTGTAAAAAAATATTATTTATCTTTTATATTTTTGCATTAATTTGAACGATTCAGACTTCAAACGTAAAAACAAACAGTCTTACTGCTCTGAATTTCAGACTTCAGCATCACTTCTTATAAATCAGAGTGAAATCAGACTTCAAATTTCAACACTTTTTAAAAAACAAAACGTCACCTTAGTGTCAATTTGTAACTTAACTTAAACAATGTTGTTTTATTGTTGCATATTATCATAATGTGATTTTATCTCTCTCTCTCACACACACACACATAGGAAAGGGTTTAAATGAGAACACATTCATTTTACGAGAACGTATAAACACCTTTTTACTATAAACAATCACATGTGATACTATTATTTCATCACATACGATACTAAATCAAAGACGCAAGCGATTTTCGATGTGATCTTGGTTGCGGGCCAAGTCGTCCTTACACCACTAAGCCCCCTCACAAGTATTATCACATATGATAAAAGTGTTGTTGATATGATATTATAATCCATCAAAACCATCACATGTGATGCTAAATTATAGACACATACAACCTTTGGCGCAACCTAAGTCGTAGAACACGTCGTCCGCACATCACATAGTCCTCTCACGCGTATTATCACACGTGATAAGAGTGTTCTTGCGTTCTCGTAAAATGGAGATGCACACAATTAAACGTTTGGATCGGAAGGTCTCGTTTGTATATAATTAAAATTGACATTTTCAGTAAATAAAATGTGAATCCATTCTTAAATAAAAAATCAGTGACTTGAAAACTACCCGAACATTTCAATCTACGTTGTTTTATATATTATTTAATGTGAACCCTTCAACATTTTGAATGCTTTCATTTAAATATACAACTCATAACGTTAATTATATATTCACCAAATAAAATTTGTTAATTTGTATCTTTTTTTAAACCCAAAAACTTAATATTAAACATTCAACATCTTGAAAACTCTCATGACCGTTTATTTGGTCAAGTCAAACCGAAATAGTCGTTTAAATCATGAAATTTTTAAACATACGTAATCAATAACCAATCCAACCAAATCATCATAACCAACGAATCTCTGTAAATTTAATCTTTTATCAAATAATATTCATTTTTACTGGTTTCAAATCTGAAGAATATAAAATCATTAGAAATTTTCTGGCTGTTTCTTATAATCGTTCGAATTAGTCGAGATATATGTAAGTTGATCTAGACATCCATAGATAAAATAAAAAAAGAACCCAATTGGTTAGGAATACTTTACGTTAGTAAATCAAAATTAATGTAATTTTTCCAAAGGGAAAAAGTCTAGTAATGGTATAAGGTTCAATTCCGTAAATTACTGGAGATAATAAAATATTAACCGAAAGAATCTGGACTTGTTCACATCTTTTTGACAAATTCGTTTATATAAAAATATTTTATTTGTGAATATTATATGATTGGAAACTTTTTTCCATGATGCAAGTGACTGAAATTTTGCTCTCCGGTTGAACAATAAATATTTTAGTTGTGAATTGTTGTTTGTTGCATATGAACAGTATATTTATTCTAAATAAAGAAACCATTTTTTTACAGTTATTGAAAAAGAATTATATGTTTCGATACTATTTCCTTATAATTTTAGTTCCGGCTTTTTAAGTATAAAAAAATTTCAACACATATAATGCATAAAGCGAACCAGTGTCACGACAAACGGGTCAAGATAGTGAAATCCACAACAAGGATGTGACAAATCAAGATCAGAGGCAAAAAACGATATAGAATCCACTAGTGATAGATGATACTTTTTTGTCGTATATATATTCATAGTGTTTGTCGTTATTGCTACAATCAACATCGACGACGATAAACTCAATTTTTTCTTTACAAATAATCAATAAATTTCTTAAATTCTACAAGTTAATCGTTTGTGTATAAATCACTACAACGATCAATCAATTATACTTCATATGCAATACGTTACAGTAAGTTACTAACATGAAGTTAATTAGACGACATAATAAGTAATTAATATTGTCGAATATTGAACAACCTAGGATTACTCAAAAAATAAACCGTTCTATAATAATATACCAATAAGATAAGTTACTTCTTGTATTCTATTAGATTTGTTTGACTGTGTCGATAAAACTTGTTATGTCGTCTAACTTTGCTGTAACAAATTATTGTAATATCATTATATATAACTTAATAGTGTCTCGTTAAAGTTCTTTATAAAGCACCTATATATAAGCACTTGAACGTCCTAAAAGCCTAATCTTGTTATATATACATATTAAGTAACGTTGTTTTTGATATGTTACATTTTTCGATCCAAATAAAATACTAGATTTATATAAAGCATATAAAATGTAACACCTTTTGACTTATTGATATAATCTTTAAAACTAATTTTATTATCACTAGGAGGGTACTCGCACAATGTAGCGAGATACATCTAGATTTTAAAGTTTTATTTTTTTGTCTCAGTCGATGTTATATTACAGTTTTATATGGTTTTGAGAAAAATAATAATGTTTTTATTTTTGAATAACATATAAATATGAAGATTTATCATAAAAAATATTGATATTCGTAACAAACTAACTATTTAAAATTTATCATTTTTTGTGTATATCTATAACTCTTTTTTTGATTTATGGTCTAATAATATAATTTTTTTATAAATATAATAATTAAATATTTTATTAAAACTCAATGGTTATCTTAATTATTATTTTTTTATATTTAAATTGAGATGTTTATCCTCTATTTGATTATGTTTATCTGCAGTTACTTACACGAATTCAAACATGAATCTTTAATAAGTTGTATATACGTTCAATTTACTTGAAAATTTGAATTTTAAGTAACATACATCAATAAATAGTACTTCATGCATAAAAACAATTTTTAAATTTTTTATCAAATGTTTTATAATATAATATAGATTTAATAAAATTATAAATATGAGAAATAAAGTGGGAATAAATTAGGGAAATCTTAATTGTAAAGCAAGAGGCAACCATCCAAATCCAACTATCATCTGTCGGTAGCCACATTTCAAAATGAAGACACGAGTATCGATGGGTTCAAGAGCAAAAGGTTGACTTTTTTATATCTACATAGAGAGGGAGAAAAGTCAAACTAGTTTTATTAGGTGCTATTGCAGCTATTCAAAAACTTCCCATTATTTTCAAATATGCTACCACAGTTTTTGTTTTTTACAAATTGGTACCCTTTGTTTTACGTCACAAAATGAAGCTAGTTGGGGATGATGTTTCATGTAAAACATACCGTCTACCGTTTCCTATGTTCGTCAACTTTTACCCTTGTACTGATACGTTCATACACTAATAACGTGGAGGAACTTTTCATGGATTTATAGCTGAATTACACATCTCAACAGTAACTTTCTTCTAGGTATGTAACATATTTTTACCCGTAATTAACTTTCTTTTGTATTTGGATATCGCTCCCAGATGATTTTAGTTATCAGGTTATTAAATAATGATAACCAACGATTGAAAAGAAAAACTGAAACAAATGCATCTAAAACTTGAAAAACACAAAGCTGAATCAACAACGGAACCAACCTAGATCAAAGCTAAAAGGCATAAAAAGAAAGTTGCTTGAGAAAGCTAGACAGTGCTTGAACGGTTAAGAGACCGAAACCAACATTAGAAAGCGAAGCGAACTTGAAGGAGACCAACACAACATTAATCATGCAAATGTTCGAGAGCCCAAGCAAAACCGAGAAAAAAACAAAGCAAAGAACAATGTATAGAAAGTATAGAGAACACATTGTACAATTCAAAGACGATCTGGGCATGTATCATTGATACAATAACGTATAGTAGCCCCGTGTTTATACTAAAAAAAGAACCGAAAACATGACATAAACTAACCTAGCAACATTCAAATCTTGCAACACCTTTGGAGGACATAAAGCAATAATAGCACTAGAAAAGCTAAATAAACAAAAAGAAATTGAAAATTACATCATCAGTGCTATATGCAACATCCTTAAAAATACTTACCATATGTCGATAATTAAACAACACATCATTTACGGTAAAAAAAAAACGTTACAAATCCAAGAATAATAACAAGCTCTAAAAAGAAAACCATTATAGATAATTTATGATTAAAAAAATGATCCTATTTATAAAATTTCAAATATGAGGGGTTATATGAAAAGTTTGAAAAATTGAAGGACATAAATGGTAACATTCTTTATAAAAGAAGAGAAGTCTTATCCTTCACACTTTGCCCCCCACACTTTATCTAGCACATGCATTTATGACCAAGTTATGTGATCTCCATCTTGAGCCTCACAATATATTTGAAAAGTCAAACCCCACCTCTCTTTGACCAAAAATATGGTTTACTTTTTCTTTATTTTTATTTTTTAAATATAAAAAACACTTATGATTCCTTCTTCTCACTCATCCCCCACCATATATATATATATATATATATATGCATAAAAACCCCCACTTTATTCTTCATAACAAATATTCACAAATCACAAACGAAAACCCACTTCAAGAAATCCTTCAATTTTCGATTCTTTTTTTCTCAATTAATATTTTCTTGAAATCCTCCATGGGTGATCTTGAAAATGATGTGGAAGTTCCTCCATTTTTCGTATGTCCAATCTCTTTAGAGATCATGAAAGATCCTGTAACTCTTCCTACAGGGATCACATATGATCGAGATAGCATCGAGAAATGGTTGTTTGCTAAGAAAAATAACACCTGTCCAGTAACCAAAAATGTCGTTTTAGATGCAGACCTTACCCCTAACCACACCCTTCGTCGATTGATCCAATCTTGGTGCACCCTTAATCCATTATCGGGTGTTGAAAGAGTCCCCACGCCTCGTCTTCCGATCACCAAACCCCAGATCCTTAAACTTCTGAAAGATTTGAAGTATCCCAATTTGCAGATGAAGACTTTGAAGAGATTGAAATTGATTGTTTTGGAGAATGAAACGAATAAGAGGTCAATGGAGGCAGTTGGAGCAGTTGATTACCTAGTTAATGTAATAAACGACCAGAATAACTTAACGTCATCTTCGCCGGCGGGAGAATACTCCGACGACGACGTTGAACGTTTCGGTTTGGCGACGCCGGCGGATGAAGCGTTAGCTGTTCTATATCACATGCATCTATCCCAAAATGGACTTCAGGGTTTGTTCGCCAAGGGTGGTGATTTCGTTGATACGTTAACGCGCGTGATGCAATGCGCCACCGCCAACTATGAGTCACGGACATTCGCCGTCTTGTTGCTGAAGTCGATGTTCGACGCCGCGCAGCACATGCCGGTGAGGACGTCGTCTTTGAAGCCAGAATTCTTCACGGAGTTAGTGAACATCTTGGTCGATCAGATTTCCCAAAAAGCCACCAAAGCGACATTGAAGTTACTCATCAACGTCTGTCTATGGGGGCGGAATAGGATAAGAGCGGCGGAGGCTGCAGCGGTTCCAGCGTTAATCGACATCTTACTAGATTCCACCGATAAGAGGGTTTCCGAGATGGTGTTATTGGCATTAGATCTTCTTTGTCAGTGTGCTGAAGGCCGATCGGAGCTGTTGAAACATGGGGCAGGTTTAGCGGTGGTTTCAAAAAGGATCTTTCGCATTTCGCCGGTGGCCAGTGATAGGGCGGTGAGGATATTGCATTCGGTAGCGAAGTTTTCCGGCAACACCAGTGTGGTGGTGGAGATGTTGCAGTTAGGGGTGGTGGGGAAGTTGTGTTTGGTGTTGCAAGTAGATTGTGGGAGCAAGATGAAGGAGAAAGCTATGGAGATTTTGAAGATGCATGCTAGGGTTTGGAATAATTCTCCTTGCATACCCCATAACTTAATTTCTTCATATCCATCATAAAAATGAATTTAAGTTTAATTAGCTTTGGATATATATATATATATATATATATATCTATAAATATAATCTCATCATGTTTAATTAACATATTGTATAAAGATATGAGTTACGAATTCTAATCAAACTAAATTAGAATTCGTAACGTATCTTTTTAGTCAGAGCAAAAATTAGTGCTCTAAAAGTTGAATTTATTTATGATTTGTATAGAAAACAAAAGAAAGGGTTAGTTTGTTACAACTAAATGTTCATTTTGTAATTTTGGATTTATATTTCATCATTGAATTGTATCTTAATTGGCTATCTTTTGTTTGTCTTTTTTTTTTTTTTTTAATTTACCTGGATATCCAATCCGTTATGCGAGCTGACTAATTCCAAGGCGACCATCTGCTTTGCAGATAGTCCGGAGTCACCGCATTTGAACCTCCATGGCCACAAGGGGATTTATTTTCTTCTTGGATTTGAATCTGGGACCTCCAAGTACTTTTGACCTTTGGAGCCAAGCTCAAACCAATCAGACACCACTCTTGTGGTTCTATCTTTTGTTTGTCTTCTTAGAATGGGTGTCATCTATGTTACAAGCAAAATTCAAAATGGTGTGAGATGTGACGTGATGACAGATCAAACTATAAACTTACACTATGGCGAGAAAGCAATGTTTGTCAAGGCATGAAATAAAACGACAAATCTGTGTATCATATATATAATTATATATATACATATATTTCTTCATATTATTATTCAATAATATAATGATATTAAAATTTTACGTTCATATTAGAAAGAAAAAAAAGTATATAAATATTAAGTACTATTATATAAAGAGTTTGTGATCAAATATTCAAAATATAATTCAAAAGAGTTTTACAACTTCGTTTTAACTGTGAGTTTGTAACATGCATGAACCATGAAACTATTAATCATTTGATTAGGTGAGTCTGTAAAAATGCAAAATCTAAAGCTAAAGATGTAAAAAGCACAAAAGTTAAATAAATAATAAATAAATGAAAAAAGTCAAGCCTTGAAAAAAACGTGCGTCACGGCACGTCTCAAGGCGCCATGGTGTGAATCACGCCTTACACAAATGCTACAAATCTTATTGTAACGGTGGAGATGCGTCTTACACCATGACGCATCTTTTTAAACACCGCTTTATAAGGCCTGAAACTGATGGATACCTTGAAAATTAACATCAAAACTTGAAGACTTTATCTGGTATAAGAACATATGCCGATTAAGTGTTAGGCATGAATAGAAGGAAAACTATGTGCGGAAATATTAAGTATGATCGATATTTTATATTAGAAAACAATCAAAACTTTTATAAAATCACATATTCATCAAATTAAATGAACGGTTGAGATTGAGTTGTATTGATTATATAAATGTAAAGCGTTTCATAATAACTCACATTTCTACCCCTCTTTATATATATATATTAAGTAAACTAAATAGGAATTCATGGATCCAACGTGATTTTATTTATGAGTGGAATAAATATTGATTGAAAAATAGACATAAATAAACAAGTGAAGAGTTTAGTCGAGCTGCCACCTAAATTATTTATTATTCTATTTCTTTTTCAAATAATATGAAGCCAGCCAGCCAGCCAGCCGTTAGCCGAAATCTTGGAACAAGAATTTTCATATTGCAATTTTAATTCTACTCAATTATTTAAACGAAACTTCTCTCCGCTTACAACTTGTGTTCATATTAATTATCTATACTAAATTGCATATTTCATCCCTAAAGTTTGTGGAAACTCTACCATCTATCCCTAAATTCTATGAAATTACAAAATCGTCCTTTCCCCTGAAGTCTGTTATCAGGGACCGTTATTGTACAAGTGATTACAACTTGTTATTGTACAAGTGATTACAACTTGAGTACAAGCTATTAAAGTCTTTTATAAACAAAAAGAACCCTTCATTGTCTGTGCACATCGTTCACCTATATCCGATGACTACCTCCACCTTCGGTCACGCACCATCTCCATTTGTTAACATCTGTTAATTTGACTGACAACTTACGCTAGAAACACAGTTAGTTAGAGCGTATGCATTTCCATCTTGTTTGCGTGTCTGCCTAGTTCAGGTGCAGGAATTCATAGATATTTTGGGTTGCAGATTTGGGTATGTATGCGGACAGAGAAATGGATAGCGTGACTATGTGGCTCCATGTCGAACTTGTATTCCAAACTCTTTTTTTTTTGTTAACCATGGATGTCCGGACCAACTTGCTCGCACATCGACTAATCCCAAGGGCCCTAGAGAAGAGCCAGAAAAATCTCCAATGGTCAGGATCGAACCAACAACCTCTAAGGAGGATTCTCAAAGGTCCAAGCCTTATTCCAAACTTTTAAATCACTCATTCGAGCACATAAACGTACAAATCGTTGTGGATATCTGTTTAATTGTGGAGCTCTTATCAAAATTGGATCTGTCGTCATAGATCTGGAAGGAGGCATTGTTTTTTTTTTTTTTTTGTTCTTTTAGTATATTACAGATGCTTTACATATGCTTTGATACTTTGTACATTATAAATTTTTTATAAGAACATTAATAAAATGATTGAAATGTCCCTAACTTGTCTAGTGAATGATGACACTTGAAGGTCGTTTACTAGACACATACTTTGGTATGTGCCTAATGTTTCAGTTACCTTACTGAGTCGAACATAACAAGGTTAAATGAGTGTGTGTATATGAGCCTAATCAAATGAGAACTGTTTTGTTTGTGGTAACCGTGCATTCCAATCTCAACCACAAATCAAAGGTTAAATTAAGAAATTAATAATTTTGGTAATTTTAACTTAAAATATTAATTCAAAGCATTTTAAGGATTTTATAGATATCCTCTCTCATCTCTCCTTCTTCCTCTCTCCGACAAATCTTATTCGGTAAACCTTATTCCGATGAAACTTATGTGAACACAAGATACACACTATGATACATATAAATTCATTGTGATACTCAGATATACATACAAGATGCACAATGTGATACCTTTGTAAAGCAATGAAAATAACGAAAATACACACTACGATACATTTCATAAAACAAAAAAACACATTGTGATACACGTGAAATATTGTGAACGTTATCACTATGATACACTTTGATTCACAAACGTCTTCAACATACAATGTATATTAGAGAATTGATACATTAGATAACTAATTTTAATTAAACATTTCCTTCTAAAAAATTTAATTAAATATTTTTATTAGTTATCAAAAATATAATTATTATATTACTCTTTTAGCTTATTTAAGAAAATATCCTTAAATATTGCGAACGAGTGATGCATATTGGATATTACGGTTATCGCAAACTAATCAATTCTTCATTGAATGATCCCTATATATATATATATATATATATA
>NC_037538.1:5000637-5001222 GCF_001531365.2 Cynara cardunculus var. scolymus
TATATATATATATATATATATATATCAAATTATTTTTATAAATTTTTTTATTACAAAAATATACTTTTAAATTATTTTTTGTTAGAACATTGTTATTTGAAAAATCTATCCATCATAGCAATTAATAACCTTTTGATTTTAATTAAGATGACATGATATAAGTTATCAGATTTTTATGTCTTGTCATTAACTCATTATCCAATTGAGATGTTCGGGCATAACAAACTGCTGACACGATATTTTCTATTACAATATTATATTTTAAAAAACTTTAACTTTACATACTATTTAATAACTATATCTAACGAATTTGAAAACATTTATCTTGAACATTTTTAAGATGTTACTCTAAATATTTATTTGTATATTTGTCGGGACTTTATTTCGGATGAAATATAGGGACTGGATAAACTCAAGAATCGTGTTGGAAAGCAATTTCCGAATACAATAATTCGACCCTATTAGCCTTGGTTTACGAATTCCGTATTAAGATAATTCTTGAGATTATTCTCTCTTTTAAAGGCTATGAAATCGATATATATATATATATATATATATATATATATATATATATATATATATATA
>NC_037538.1:5001603-5055468 GCF_001531365.2 Cynara cardunculus var. scolymus
AAAATTATGATTGGTTGAATGCGGTTTGCACGGTTTGTACAAATTGAGTGGTTTGCATTTGATCGCTCCCCTATATATATATATATATATATATATATATATATATATATATATATATATATATATATATATATATCCAAATTCTCATTTTACATACTTAAATAAGAGATCGATGGTTATTGGTAGTTTGACGGTTATAACCATTAACGGCGAAGGTTAAAGAGAAGTTACAACTGAATATGATTTCTGAAACCAGCAAGTCAGCTTCGTCACTGAGCACACGTTTAGCGTTAGGCCCATTCAGCAATAAGTTGAAACTCACGTTTAGTGATAGATGAAGACCTTCAACGATCGCTGAAGACCCACATTAGCTATGGCTTGGTGATAGCAGAATACACACACAACTTACTGAAATTTCAGTCTTTAGAACTTTAGATTCGAAGAGGCTCAGTCTTTACCCGCTGATTGATCAACGGGACCACCGCCAAGGAGCTATGTTGCCCCTAGGACTTTGAAGGGGGCGCGCCCCTCTTGACCAACTTTTTATAAATAATATTTTAATTTTAATTTTATATTTAAAAAAACTTTCTTATGGAGTATTTAGTTTTTTTAATCATCCAAAAACATAGGAAAAATTACACAAAAGTCCAACTTTCTTGTTGGAAAATACTAAAATAACACGTTAATATCTAACGATGATGACCAACTTTCTAGACATTCCTCAGTTTTAGAGAAAAAAAAAAAATATATATATATATATATATATATATATATATATATATATATTAAAGAACCAAAATTATAAAACGAATATTTTACAAGACTTTGGATTTTTGTTTTTTTATAAGTTTTAATTTTCTTGATTCAAAGTCATTCAATTGAATTGAAAATTTCATCTTATTAACTTGATTTTGATGTATAATTTTATTGATATTTTTTTCTATGAAACAACACCGTATGAACACTACATGTTCATATATGTTGTTTCATTTATGAAGCAACACATACAAATTGGTTTTCACAGTTTCTAACTTTTAGACAGTTTTTATATGCAGATACTTCTAGGAAACAACACATACAGTGGAATTCAAATCTTTCACATATGCCAAGGTATAAAATCTCACATTGATTGGAGAAGGAAACAAAGGTTGTCTTGTAAGGACTTGATACCTTCTCTATCAAACGCATTTTAAAACTAAGTCCAGGTGTATAGATAAAGCGAACAATACCTGGTGCAGTTAGACTGGGATATTACACAAAGAATGATCAAATCTCTCAACTGTGAAATTTTGTTGAACCCAATCAATTCATTCCACAAACCAAACATCATCGAGGAATCTGATCAAAGAAATTTTATCATTCCAATTCCATCAAATTCCTATCAATTCTTACTAACACCTAAGCAAAACTTAGTAATCATATATATTCACTAATAATGTGCATGGGAATGTTTTGTAACAAAGCAAGACCAGCACTAGTTCCTTTTTCATATCCAATGCAGAAATAACTATATTATCTGACAAAAAGGTTATATTACTAGCAAACCCCGACCGGCCCTAACAGAACCCACCCCTTAAGAACCATATGTGAGGAGGCATTTCAGAGCTGACTCAACGATTGAGGCTAGCAAATAGGTTCAAGCCCGTCTCCAGCAAGATTCGAACTTGAACCTGTTGTGTATTTGAATAAAGTCGCTCCATCCTTTTGTCCACTTAGCTACACGTCCGAGGGCCGGAAACAAGTAAATTTTATTGTGAAGAAACTAACAGAATAACGAAATATGGATGGATAAGCCGTTAATTACAGTTTCATGCCAAAATAATAAGAATAATGTACAACAATAAATAGTACAGGAATGTATACATCAGCTGATGCTCAAAAGAACACAACTCATGCTTCCTAATGTTTTGATTCAGTTCCTGGTGAAAAACAAAATTTAACATAAAAACCCAAGTACCTCCAACCACTTCTCTTTGAGATGTCAACCATGCAGTTTGTCCTGCATATTACACAAATAACAGCACAAGTCAATTACTTCTGCTGTCAAAAGTTTTCGAATCGAAATTTTTGATTAACAAATTCAATACAATCGATAGTAGGAAAAAGATTACATCAAAAGCAATTTATACTCGTGTTACCGGAGGCAGACCTAGAATTTTTTTTTAAGTGGTGGCATATTTTGACTAATAAAAAATATCTAAATTTTTTTCTCATGATATTAGTATAGATCTGAGGTTGGTTCCTTGTCCTTACATAGAAAAGACCCATGCTAAAGTTCGGGTTACATATACTTTTAAAACATAAGAACACCAAAATTTAAGATAAAACAACAAATTTGACAACTATGGGACTCGAAACTGGTCTTTTGTACAAAAGCAGGAGCATTTATGCCATCTTAGCCATTAAAGTCTTGTGTTAACATTTCAGTTTCAAAAACTATATGGTGGCACCCAACAAAACATTACGATGGCACCCTTCAGAAACGTAATTTTTCTCCCTTACCACGGAACCATGAAGGGGTCGCCCGTGCCACCCTATCTATCCATGCGGGTTCGCCCCTGGTGTTTTTTTATCAAATTACTTTTTGATATCAAATTGTCTTGGAATTTTGTGGTTATGGAGGGATATTTTGCTTATTTGACTTATTTTTTACTCGTCCAACTTAGGGAATAGGGATGTGCCTTTGGTATCATATTTTGGCACCCCTATGAATTCTATTGTGCATGTCCCTTCTAAGAAGTCCCCCATTCTTTTGCAAAAATTGAAGCAAATCCCAAAATATAAACAACTTTTGCTAAGAGAGTTAAGGAAGATATGAAACCTGCAGCATTTGCATCAACTTTGGGTGCTGCTCCAGAAGCTGGACGAGTTTGTCCCGATCACCTAATAGATCCTACAAATAAGGCACATGTTCCATTAAAAAGAGATGAAAGAGAGAGAGAGACGGGTAAAGAAATGTTGCATATGGATAAGAGTGATAACCATCAGATTTGGCTCTTTTGGAAATTAACCTCATTCTTGCAAGAATGAGGGTTGTTGGACAAACAATGGAAATGTACATGCAAATGCAAATGCAAAATGATATTATACATTTCTACTTAATATTATTTGTACAAATTGCTTCTTCTTCCAAAAACTGAGTTTTCTCAATATTTTTTGAAAGAACAGATGGGTTGCTTGTAGCGAAAAAGCAGGTATGATGGTTCAAAAAGACAATCAATTTGTAATTAAATTATGTTAAAGGGTTGTTTAAAACGAAAAAGATTAAATAATATTAGAGGTGTTTGAATAAAAAGAATACCTGAATAGCCTCGGGGGAACTGAAAACGTGCTGTAGTGACAATGCACTAGCATCTTGCTGTTGATGGTTACTACTACTACTCCCTTGTTGATGCTGGACTTGTGGTTGGGGATCCAATCGATGTTGCTGTTGTTGCTGTTGCTGTTGCTGTTGCTGAGTATGTGGAAAGTTCTCTTGTTGCATTGTTTGATAATATACATGAGCCGGAGAACCTAGAGCTGGTTGAACCATCTGCAATTGCTGTACTTGCATCTGAACAGAAGAAGGCATGCCTTGCTCCGACTGTGTTGAAGCCGGAATCGGTGGCCTAAGATGCTGCGGTGGCTGGGGTGGCCGAGGGAGTTGGGGAGGCTGCAATGGCTGCAACTGAGTAAGAGGCTGTATGGAAGATAAAGCAATGGGAAAACTTTGTGAAAGATTAGAATGGTTTTCTCCCTGATTTGAGGGTGGATTAGTTCCATAAAGGTTAAAAGGAATCCCAGGCCTGTTAAAAAGCATCGGAGGCATCAATGGAGGTGGAGGATAAGAAGTAAGAAGTGCTCCAGATCCAGAAAGATTTGTCATGTTTGAAGGGGCAAAACCCTGCATCAAATCAGAAGATCCAATATTTGACTGACTATATGCTGACGATGGAGGTGTAGATGTTCGTAAAGATGATAAAGAAGCTGCTGCGGTATAAGGAGGTGGGGTAGGAGGAAGAGGAGGTTGAGGCCTCACAGACCCACCAGAAGAAGGGAGGGACGCCCTTGCATATTCAGAGTGAACCTGCTAATAACATATAATAAGTTATCAAATGAAAGATTTCGTGTAAATTATAGTTATGAACAAGATATGATAGAACCGTTTGATCTTCCTTACATGAAAGCCAGGGGGCAGTGGGGGCTGCACATCACGCATGGAGTTCTGGAAATGAGTCGACTGATTTGAATCCAGAGTTTTAGGATGTACGGGTGAGATGGTAGGTGGTGGGGGCATTGGAGGAAGAGGAGGTTGGGTCAACGGGAATTTTTGCTCATAAAATTCTTTAGAAGCAGCAGATAAAGATGCATTGCCAGCTTGGCCAAGACTGGTATTAGAACACAAAATAGGAGGCATCCTGCTATCAGCTAAACCTTGTGTCGATGATTTAGAGTTCTTAATGTTAGCTGAAGATGAAAAGCCAGAAGATTTCTCCATTTTAGCAGAGCTTAACGCACCGGAGGTCATCTGACCGTTTCTTGAATCCTCAGGCTCAAAATACTTTTTCTCTGAAGAAATACTTGGTTCACGAGTTAAAGACTTTTCTGGACGTGACACCGATATCCGCGATGAAAAATCGCTCTGATTACTTTCATCAAAATTTGATGCCAAAGGTGTACCCAAATGAGAAAGGTGACTGCTTTCATTGACATCGCTTTCAGTTTCTTCAACAATCGAATGAGGAGAATTTTGCTCATCAATGACAGATGCAGGTTGCTGTAAATTATCATCTGGCTGAGGAAACGGCAGTCCGTCATCAGATTCTGACTCTTCACCACCGAAGACTATATTGAGTCCCTGGAGATCGTCATCCAGATCCGGTCTCAACTGCGTAGATTTATTCATCTTTTCTGCATCTGGGTCATTTTCAGGAGGTGCGTTTTTCACTTGCATACTGCCCGCCATTCCTGCAGGATTCTGCCGCTCCCTTTCTCGAGCCATAAATTCATCGACATGAATAGAAGGTGGTCTCCCACTACTAGAGCCTATACGTGGAACTGCAATTACATTAGAACTAGTAGTACCATCAACATTTCTCTCTCTAGCAACATAGTCATCGACATGCATAGAAGGAGGCCTGCTAGTGTTGGGTTTCCGGAGCCTAAAGGTGTCCCTACGAGTAGGGCCCGAAGGAGCAGCAAACTGTCCAGAACCCCGAGAAAATGCACTTTGGCTCATATTCTCAGCAGGGGAGTTATCTACCCTGGGGCGCCTGCTTGCCCCCGCTTCCAGTGGGGTAAGTTTCCTTCTAAGAGATTGACCAGTCTGAGAGAACCTATCTCGCAAATTTTCAGGGCACTCCCACATAAACTTATCCGCATAGCTGTCTAAATTGTAATGTTCAACCCTGTCAATGCTAAAATTTGAAATCTTTTGTATCTTTGAAGGGCCTTGAAGTTCACTTGACAATGACTGAAAAATACTAGAAACAACGTCATCTGATTCACTTGGCCTTTGAAGCAAAAGCAACAGCGAGTTTGCATGTTCTTTAACCTGTATAACGATAATCATGCAATTTTCTATCATCTGAACCAATCTTTGTTCTTGCTGATGAGAAAAATGAGAAGACGATAAAATATACAGACCTGACGCGAAGTTGCATGTTCGTCATTGTTCAGCAAGGATGTCAACTTAAGCATGTACTTGATGTTATCCTCAGATGAGTTATCTGCACCACTTACACCACAAGGAATTCCAAAGAGGTATTTCACTGCATCAACCATCTTTAGGTTCAAGCTGCAAAAGGAGAGACATATTGTAAACATATTGAGAATAAAACATTTACTTGAAAAGATGATGATCCATGCTTAACTAACAAAAACAGAGGAGGAAAGAATCAAATGGTATAGCTCTCTCTAAGATGGAGATGAATTGTCATAAAAGGGTCAAGAAACAATATATATCTCATATTCTAGATATATTTTGACAAACTATATGTATTTCAGCTGACCCATGTTGCATAAAAGATAGGTAACAGCTTAGGTGCATCTCCACAAGAGGAAGATAATCCTATCTACTTAACTTGGCATAAGATTTCTTCAGTTTGATCGTTGGTTTAACCAATTATAGGTTGCATAAAATGAAGTCAAAATGCAGTATTGAATTTCTCTGATGAATAGTAAGTACCATTTAAGTTGCATGTTTTGAAAGATAACTGACCTCTTATCCATGCAAAAGCTTAAAGCTCCTGATGAAAGTGCCTCAACAGCCTCAATGGCAGATACTGATGGAACATCCTCCATTTCAATATAGTTCAATAAGGTTCTCCAGCAGAATAACAGAGGATTATTGTTCAATTCAAGAAGATCAAACTTCCCATCAATTACTTGTCTGCTCTCAGGTTCAGATTCTTCACCATACGATGATTGAACATGCAAGAAAACAGAGAGCAAGCCACTTCGACCTTCAGACGAGGAACCTAAATCTTTGAAGGCCAGAAGACAAGCAACTAACTCTCTTCCAACAGGTAGAACCTGTAAATTGAGAAGGGTTCAAAAGATGAAAGTCGTGTATGAAAATTAACCTTGCCAACAATATAATAAAAACATCAAAAAGAAGCACATCCTAGTATGCATCAAATAAATTGCTGATGCAGCATTCAAAAAAACTCTTCATGAAGCAGCCAAACGCAGTCTAAAAAAGGTACGCTCATTCTTATATCTTAGCTTCACTGGAACACATGTGAAATCAATAACAATCAAACAAAGAGAAGTCCCAACTTCTTAGAATCAAAGTGTCAGACTTGCTATCTAATGATTCCCTAATAGAAACCAGACAAAAACAACTTAAATTTGATGGCCTAGCACAGGCTCTGCCATTGCAGGGTCTGTAACCTGAACCTAATTTGGTTGAACAAGAGTTCCTATACCGAAATTTTCCGCCCCCGCAATGGCTGTGGGACCGGTGTGGTGGGGATACTCGGAGGGTGCCATATACCAAAAAAGAAGTTCCTATGCTGCTTTCATGGAGCACTCATATAGCTGGTGTAAATGATCACACACTTTTCCATTAAGATGAATCTGGATGATTTGATGTGAAAAAGATGCCTATTTTTCCCAAAAAGACAGCTGCGAAGTATAGTTAAGTAAATTGGAAAATGTATGAAGCAAATTGAAGGAAAAAACGTATAGGTGCTGAACATATAATTCAGCAACAATGAAAATTATATAAAATAAATACTGATTGATGTTAAAGAGCATGAGGCGCCAAGCACTATAGATTTTTGCAGTCATAAGATCTATTTGGCATAAACAATGTGTATATGTTACTCCAAAGATGGTCCAGATTCATCAGTTCGTTATGCAACCACCAAGAGAACCCAAGTTTGGACCTTACAATCCGCCCATCGTAAAAGCTTTCGTTGATGAAAGTAAACAATGAAGAGACAATAGCTAGAAAGCAGGCATGCCAGGCAGTGGTTTATGTGTGTTTTGTGCACGTGGAAGAAATCTTTCTTATCAACAATACTGCCCGTTTGTGCAGGCAAGCTGTGCTCCCACAAATGGCAAATAGAAGGATTCAAAAAACAACTAAATTAAACAGTCGATATGGTCTTCCCAGAGTCCACTTTGTTCCCACTGAGTGTGACTCGGAGGCATGTCCACACCTTGTTCCCTTGATGAAACTGATATCCAATAATCAGAAACCAAATAGAATTAAGTCTACAGACTAACGTCTCGACCTTCCTATGACTTGTTCCCATGAGCCATATAAGACCAAACATTCAAAGATCGACCACCTCTTAAAGGAAACAAGTGCAGAAGAATTCTAATTCCCATGAGAGCACTAAGGTCAAATATTGAATAATCAAATGCTACCACCAAAGAAAGCAGGTGTAGAGGAATACCAACCACCCAAAACATATTATACGAGTAATTCTTCACTTGCAGTTGTTCCTTTTTATTGTTTATTGCTTTTATTGTGTTCAAGCTATAGTTAGATGGTTCTCTCCTATTTTTCTTTGGGGGATTTAAATGTTACAATTCCTGTTTTATCCCAGAAATAAAATACAAACAAGACCGCCGATGTACCTTGATAAGCCTGAGAAGATGGAATAAAAGCAATGAACAATCCTCCTTAGTCAATATCTTTGCGTTGTGCCTAACAATATATATTAAAAGAATAATTATTCTCCATTGATATAGTTAGGCAAAAATATTACCCAAAAAAAGATATTCCAACAAAATGACTTTGATGCTCACCTATCAAGCCCAGAAGGTGAAAAATACGTCCTAGACTCAGATATTAGGGAAATGGACCTAGATGCAGGGATGCACCAACTAAGTTGAGGAAGTTTGGTAGAGCTCCTGTTCTCCAGCAATTGCTTGGCATCTGAGTTAAAGACATCAGCAGAACTTTTGAGCACTTTAGATATCATCTGTATAGCCCCTTCACTCAACAGTATAGGCTGTAAAAGAAATGGTCCATTATCATAAAATAATAAATAAAGATATGTTGCTAATTCATTATGAGGACGACTTTTAAAGCAACTTCATAAATTAAATAAAAACCTTCGCACATGGATGCTCAAGTAAGCTAGCAAGAAAATCAAGCAATCTGCAAACCTGAAACAAACAATCAAACCTCTCAAAACAACGCACAGATCTAGTCCACAAGATCGAAGGATTTTAACCGCTATAATAGTATTACTTTATAAGCATCTGTATCAGTTAATGTAGATGACTCCGCTAGCCATTCATCGATCCAGAGTATCATGGGCCGCAAGAGTATGGCAGCACTATCAGCATGTACACAAGCCATACGTATAATAAAAATCCGCAACATGTCTTGTATAACAACCAATGCCTGTTAAATGAGGTGTTAGCATCATGTGAAACTCATGAAACAATACACTAAGAAAATATCGGCATGCCTGTATAGTTTTTAAGACTTTCAGACACTAACCAAAGAAGAAAGGGTGCAATATATGACTTCCCATGTGAAGGAAGAGTTAAAAGCAAAAAGGAAAAAAGACTTGACAGATCCAATGTATCAAAGGAGAAATCACATACACTAATAGCACAATGTAAAACGATCTCCGCAATCTTGTGAAGCATTGGTGTCAACTGCCCAATGAGCTTCTCCTTGTGTCCAGCCTGTAAGTACCAGTTGATCTCTCTCTCCTTCTCAGGGCCTAATAGCGTTCCAACAGCCAACTGACGGAAGGTACTCAACATGGGCATTCCATTCTTCCAAAGTGAGGCGCCTTCATCAGGTAAAAGATCGTTCTAGCAGTGAAATGAACAAAGAAAACGTTACTCTTATTTACCCAAAATACAAAATAGAAGTTAACAATTGAACATACGATGATTCTTCAACTATGGTTATAGTTATAGTGTTCTCAGTAAATCTGGAAGAGAAGGCCACTTACCAATAGAAAAAGCAAACTGCAAGTTTCCTTTGGACCCATTGCCAACAATGAAGTAGCATGAAGACTGTCGAGAAGAAAATGAAAAAGAGTAGGAGTCCAACCATATACAGGCCAACAAGCAAGTGCGGAGGCAAGAAGATGGCATACAGCTTCAAATCGAAGTGCAAGATCAGGATAGGGGTAAGATAAATCAACTGCACAGGCGGCTAACTTGGGGCTGCAAAAGAATAACATGAGAAACTACACTCTACAATATAATCTCTGCTTTTCAAATATTGAATATCTCAAACTACCTCAGTTCTCGATGCAAATGTAGAAGAGCCTTCACGAGCTTTTTGTTTCTGTGTTGCTCCTTTGCCTCCTACAGAGAGAAAACTACAACTTAAGCACGGCGTTTGCAGTGAACTTTTCTCAAGCTGACAGACAACAGTAAGTTCTGAACAGCTATCCCAGGTAATAGCTGTAAAGAGAAGCTTATGTTGCATTGCCTTCTTTTGCACGTTTACTAAAAACCAGTTAGCCAAATGACAACTGTCCTATGATACCAGTACCAAGGAACGAGAAAATTATTCGATTGGGTAGATATACCTTTAACTTGTGCAACAGATTTATCAGCAGCGATAGACAAGGAACTAATAGGTCAACTACACTCTGCTCGCGATTACGTTCAAGCAATATATCCGAAGTAGTATTGCATTCTGTACCCTCATCGACAAGGTAATCTGCACGGAACAACAGAACATGTTGTAGGTTTTTTATACACAAAACATGACCAAAGTTTTCCATTAGAAACAGAACATTAGTAGCTATTTCAATAAAGAGAAGATTCTCAATTATAGACTAGAAAAAATGATTATAAAGTATCTAAAGCTAAAATACTTCCATCTCTAACCCTAAATTTGGTGCTGATTGAAGTAATAAGTATTCCTTTACTACATTAACTGACATCCATGACTTGGTGCACAGTGAAAATTGACATCATATAACCTGAAGAAACCAATGTGCCTACCAATACAGTAGGTGAAATTCCAAGCAGCCAATAGGATGCAACTCAAAGAAACAACCAGCAAATCCTCCAAAGTGGGGCTTGTGTTAAAGGCCTCTTCGCCTTTCTTGCACATGTGCAAGCACATAGGTCCACATTTCTTCCCCTCCCCCTTTCATCGGTTAAATTAAGATTTTATTTGGAAAGCCAAATGACATCAGGTCATTTAGCAAAATTCTCAAAGATGACTCAAATACAAATTCATTGCACGTTCAAAATTTCCCATACTAACCATAGTTGTTTGAGGACTTCTCAAGCATCAGCTTGCAATTGATAACAACTGCATGAATAACCATTACAGCACCTTCATCATATAAAGCACCGGCAACAACCTTCATCAACCAAATGCTTGTTAGCATGGTTGTTTTTGTATCATAAAAGTGTAATTATGCAAAATAGAAAAATAAGAAAATAAATTAGCAATCATGCACCGAATTATCTGAGATGAAGTTCAAGATCCGGAAAGTTGTCATCAGCTGAGCCACAGAGGAATCGCGAAGAGTAAAACCAAGAAACCTTGACTCAGTAATAGGTTTCCCTAATAGATTATCAATCACGTTTCCATCATAACTTCCAGAAACATCGCCAACAACATTATCAACGTCCATTTCATCACAGGCTAGAATGTTTGTCGCTGCCATGTGTGCATCTCCTCCAGAAGCTAACACTGCAGCATACCGCAGAAGGCCAATAGCCCCGTTCTTATGATAAACCACACCACCGTCTATCAATTCCAAAAGCCTAGTAGGAGCATCTTTTCTGTTGGACCCAGGAGAGGAAGAATGCAAGGCCTTGTGAAGTTCCTTGGCATGTTCAATCCAGGAGCTCAGAGATGATGCCGTGGAATCAAGAACAATGACTTCAAAAATCTCAACAGCAGAGTGAAAGATGGCAAGATTCAGTGGTGAATTTCCTGCAGGTGACAAATATTGTTGAGCAACTATCAATATGAAGAACTAGCAAACAAGTACAAGGAGTATTTCCAAAAGTGCCACAAAGGAACTACCGCTATTCACAGAAACTGGTTCCAATTCTTTGACAGAATGCAATGCAGCAATCAAAACTGAGATAGCCTGAAAACATAAATAAAGAGCGGTCATCATGAATGCTTGAAGATTGTAGTACCACATAATTCAAAAGATAAAAACGAAGTTGAAAAGAAACATTAAGAAATATTTAGTTTTCAACCAAGGAAATGCCAAAATAAGGTAGGTAGGATAGCAGTTATTAAAGCAATAAAAGAAAGCACATGCATGTTGATGTTAAGCTCACGAAATTACACAACTATAACATCAACAATGGGGTCACCTCTGGAAAATGTCCTATAGCCAACAAAGCCTGGCGCCCACAATCAGACCTGCAAATCATTTTGAAATGCATTAACCACTTATGTTTCGTGTAGGAAGTTTAATATCATGCAAAGGGATTAACCAGTCGCACCTGGAAAGACAGCAAAGCTCCCATAAACCCCATAGAAGTTCTTCAGAATGCTGTTGTGATGTAATCAGACGATCTATCACGTTCATCTGAAAGAAGAAGATAGGGGGAAAGATGCAAAAAAGGGGAAAGACAAGAAAATAGTTTTAAGGAAAAAGAAGAATCATTAGAACAAATAAAATAAAGAGGATACGATACTAACCACCCTCAAATGTGTCTTCATAACCATTCCAATTTCACGTGGACGACAAAAAAAGCCCTTGGATATCAAGACAGATGCATAACGAAGAGGAATGGACTCTTGCATCCTCAAATCAGATCCTCTTAGAGCAAGAATTACCGTCGTCGAAAGCTCAGGGTCAAGCAGAAGGAACATTAAGCCTGATCAAGCAACAATATAATGAGAATGTAGCACTAAGGGGGAAAAAACATGATATAGTAAGCATAAGGTATAATCTAACAAACCTGAGCGACAAAAAACAAGTGAAAGAATTATGGATGCAATGTATGATGTGATATCCATAAACAAATCCATAGCATGCCCCACTTCAGAGCGCAGTGTAGAAGATGATAGAAGTGCTGCAGACAGAGGAAGAAAACCCCTTTCCTGTGTGGCATGATTAATTTGAATAATCAATCGTCTGGAAATACAAGCAACGAACAAGAAAGCAGAAACAAGGACTTCCCAAATAAAAACATAAAAATAACAATGAAAAGGAATGTTTATATTTTAAAACTCTCAGGGAGTTTTGTCATGCTATATGATTAACCAACTATCGATTTTATTGAACTTGTAAGTAAAGGCAATGAGAGATATGACCAAATTTATTGCAGCAAAGTCGGGCATTATATGGTGGGAAATTAACAAGCAGGGCCAAATGTCTGTCTGTATACATACTTATGAACAAGATTGTGTTTGTGTGCGTGCACCAGAAATATCCCTCACCCCCGTTCTTAGTTTGAACAATTAGTATATAAGTGCAGGAACTTTCCTGTTATTTTCTTTTAAGTCATTAGCTGCTAAAAAAACCAGACTGTACTATGAAAAAAGAATCACATATAAAATGGAATATGGTTACTCCCGAAGTGATCTCTCCCCAGAACCTCTCTTAACTGTTTCTCATTCCGTCTACTATATCTAACATGTGTACACACCAATTAAGCAGAAACAAACATCATACCTTAAGAAGAAAAAGCAGGTGCGAGTCAATATCCTGATCTGAAAAGCGACAATTTGACAAAGTAATCAACCTGCTAGTAGCTTTGTATGACAAAAGACCATCCGTTTCACCAAAAATCAGTGATCTGCTTGTGCATGCGACTGGAGAAGGATCTTCAACTAGTGCCCTAGAAGTTATTAATTTCTGCAGCAACATTTGGTCAGAACATAACAAATAAACAACTGTGCCATGTAAGGTTAATTACAATGGATAACTAGTAACAACAATAAGCACTATTTGGCATGCTTTAGTTAGAAACCATATAAACGTTTTTTTAGTAGAGGGGGGAGGGAGTAGAGAGGAGACGCAACAAACAGTGGTAGAAGAAAAAAGAATAGCATAAAAACTCACAAGAAGCTTTTTGAGTTGGAGTTTAGCACTTGCAAGCATGTCCATAGTGATGGACACAACATTACCAACAGAAGAAAAACCTCCCAGCACACGTAGTACAGCAAACTGTATGCATGTCCAAATTAAGTGGCGTCAAATGCTTGCTAACAAATCTACAAGAACCGTCCAATGTCACACTATCTCGCAAAAAGATAAAAGAAGATAAATAAATAAACCTCATATCTTGAAGCAACTTCATAAAAACGCATCCGATGGAGAATGTAGGTGGCAAGAGAAGCAATGTCATGACGCTGTTTTTGCATTACCAACTTAAGTAATTGATTGTAACCTTCACTGATGCCAACAGGAATCTTATCATCTTCCCGAGGCCACCAACCTAGGAATCCTTCACACCCAATAGAATTCCTAGTGGCCTGCTCCACAACTCCAAGAAGCATTAGTGTAGCAGCACTAGAATGCTCATTTTTGCAAAAGATGTCACAAAGCTGCTTCATTCCCCCACCATTAACAAAGTTGAAGCAACTCTCTTTACAAGAACACAATAGAAGCGCAGCACTCAGCCATGCCATGAGAAGCTTGCTCTGAGAAACAAATCAGAACTTTACTGGATGAGTGCTAAAAGGTACTTAGAATAGAGTAGAAATGCATACATTAATTAGGAAAAACTAGAAGGGGAGAGAGTAAATAACCTGTGGAAGCTGAGCACGTACGAAACTTTCTGAATTACACAAAGTGTGATAGTGTTGCCTTAAAGTATCCACCAACTGTTTGGAAGTAACCAAATCACCCTCAGACTCAAGAAAAATGTTCTCTGTCAAACTTTCAGGCAATGAATTTTCTGTGGTAGTCTGAAGGCTGCTAAATATATCAAGGAGATCTTTTCTGACTTGACTAAGGTCACGATAAGATTCTCCACGATCAACCAATCCACCCTCTGTAAGTTGTTCATGGCTTGCAGATGCACATTGCAAGCTTTGAGTTGAATATGTGGTTGCCGTAGTTACAAGAGAATTAACAACTGTATTCAAAGCATCTCCTGCATTTGGCATCTCTAATATTTTAAAAGATAGCTGTAGAACCTGCTTCATCTCAACTGATAAATCTGATGCAATGGGTAAAAGAGACAGTGACTTCAGAGGGTAAATGGGTTCCTCGATGGCCGACTTGACAGGATTTAGTGCAGTAGGGAGGTCTTCAAGGTTGCCCTCAACAATGGACACTGTGTTTGTCAAAGAGCTGTCTAGATCAACTTCTATGTTGAATTGCCCTAGATCTTCCCCAGTGTTTCCATATATGACCAAGCTAAGACTGCGGTAACTTCCCCTCACAACCAAATGACTTGTTACAAGTGCCTGAAATAATAAATGTATTTTTCTTATGAACTCAAGAAAATGGACCAGTTCCTTTAATATATACACGACATGAAGCACAATAAACATAACAGAAATAAATTGCCACCAGATCCACTGCATAAAAGAGACCAACAAGCACATGAGGAAGCAACTTTGGATCATCAAAAGCCTATTGGTTCCCATCATATGGATTCAATACACTTGCATATAAAACATTTAGAAAAATACAGCCCGGCCCTTCATTAACAAGTTGAAGACAATGAATATGCTAGAAGCTATATTATAGATAAGCAATAACAATGTAGCAAATTAAGCTTTGTATACATAAATATAATGTCTAAATGAACATGAATTTAGAAGTAGAGTCAGATGCTAGTATGTATTGCTTCAAGAAAGTCATCTCTGCTTTAATATCCTTTGTAGCTATTAAGCAAAAGTCTGAACAGCCAACAAGAACATCAAATAATATGTGGGCATAAAGGTTGCATTATGTTTCGTAATTTCTTCATATGAAGCACTTTGAAATTATTCTCAAGTTGAAATAAAAACTCCAAACAGAATCTGATGTTTCGATATATATATATATATATATATATATATATATATATAGAGAGAGAGAGAGAGAGACTCTATGCACAAACAGAACATATGAAAGATTAATTTTGGGGGTGAAAACCAAAAAGAAAAAGAGTCAGGGATAAAAGACGTGACTAATGTTGATGCACCAGCACAGATTCACATATATACACAAGACACAGAATGACAGAAGACAGAGAGTATCAAAATTTCAACAAGGGCATTTCAACAGGCATCAGCCAACTAAATATTTTAGGTTCCATCATCAAAAGAACTTATATTGAATACCTCAACTTCCAAGATATTTGAAGAAGAAGGAGAATACAGAAAAGGCTGACATAGCCGCCTAAACCTTGTCTCCCCTTCACAATGAACAAAAACCTCTAAAGCAAATGAAGGAGGTGAAGTGGCCCTGTACAGAAGCATAAAAGGGATCATAAGCAAAAAGGCGAAGAAAAATGAATGTAAGAACTAGTTTACAAGAATCTCAAAGCACCTCACAAGGGAATGATTTATTACAATTCAAAGGTTGAAACTAATCAACTTCTCCTAATGGCATAGGAGGGGAATAAAAATACATGTAAATCAAGGCAACAACTCATGGAACCTAATTTCACAATTGCATGCAGGATAAGCAGGAATATGAAGTTTCTTTTTGGATTGTTGGAAGAGACTAACAGAAAAGAAGTGATGTATAAATTGGCTCAAGTGTAAATATTCTATTAGGGCACAAATAAGTAGGTGGCTTTGATCCAGTGAAGAGTAGCTTTTAGTTCTACGTCCCTCTTAAAAACTAGGCCCTGGTGAAAACACAAACTTCTCCATTACTTACTCCCTTTGTCCTAGAAAAAAGTTCACGTAATGTTTTTTCATCCTAAAAAGTTCCATTTGAAAATTTAACATCAAGAAAAATGTGATATCTTTTAACAGATATAATTGCCTAAACATCAGGATTAGCTGAAGCATAACACAGCCTAGGTGGTTCATGAATAACGAGAGAAATATTAAAAAGGTAAGTCACATATGTTGCATATTGTACCCCATAAGTGTTACTGCTGGTGACAACGAGGAAGAGCTCTGCTCAAGGAACTCACAAGCGCTGACTATAACAGGTTCAGAAAATATCACCTGCAAAAAATTGAAACATTTGGTACAACTCTCTTTCAATAAAAAAAAAAACATATAAGTTTGACACTCATCTCAAATACTAATGGAAAACACATCCACACTCATCTCAAGTACTAATCTGAAACAACATCCTAGCTATTGATCTTTGAAGTCTCTTAAGATCCCAATCTTAACACTGAGATGTGATCAATAATGTGTCCCACTGACCTTGACAAACAAAGCCTTTGACCCTTAAATAATATATCGTTCCAGCAAAGGAGTTTGATCAGATTAAATAAGCAGATACTAATTGGATTCATTGGTATGATTCCTACCAAAATATTTGTGATCCTTTAATATTTAATTGGTCACTACATTAACATCATGGCAAATTGCAATTTCCAACTAATGTCCACCACCAATTTATCCATCCTCACCCAAGATACGGCTATCATGAGTCTGTTAAACACACCAAATGACTAAGCAAAAAAGCTTTGAGTTCACTACCACTATGCTATCATGAGCCTGTTATTGGTTAATGTCACTGCATTATGTTTGTAGTATGATAACGGGAATGTCCTTTTTCTTGGTAGTGAAATGAGTAGAACTGATAGGAGCTTCTAGATGGCATTGCCAACTAAACCAATGTTGATATATCATGAACCAGTAATTCTTAATACATATGCCAATTCAAAATAGTTTTGCTATTTGCTTTTGAAAGAGATGTGTGAGGCTACATTTTTCATATACGATATTTGTATTCTCATATTAGACTAAATCATTCATGATATAATAAATGATTTACATAACGAAATTTATGATAAAGCAAAGAATACAAAATCAAAACAAGTTAAGAAAGCCGAATGCTTGCCTATTAAATAAAAATAAGTAGGATTAGAATAACAAGATCCATACAGCCATACCTCATCAACATATTCATCAAGGTGCGCATGAGCAAATGTCTGCGCGAACAACACAGAAGGTTCGGGACGGCCCATTGAATATTACTGCATGGAGGTCCTCCCGCTGAATAATTCCTGCTTGTACGCACTCATAATACTCATGTGAGCAACATAAGAATCCAGCAGCAGTCTTAACTTAAGTGAAGGCTTTCTTAAAATCTATGGTGTTACAGCGGTCAGGACTGTGATTTCATATAGTGGTATCGCAATGTAAAGAGGTGATACAGCAGTTCAAATAATAATTAGAATTATAAATATACACACCCGCATAGTCGCATATCTATACACATACGTAAGGGGATAATCAAATGAGAACCACAAATAGGTTGAGAACCATGAGAACCAGTTCTCATATGTTGTTTCACATTTTGAAACAATGCATGTGACAATACAGTGTTGTTTCACAGTGGGATTATTTTTAATGCTTATTTTTAGTATTTTTCTGTTTCACATTGTAAAACAACAATGTACATTCACATACATTGTCTCACAATGTGATACAACACATGATCGATGGTTCTCACGGATTTCAACCTTTTTAAGTTCTCATTTGATTATGCCCATATACATGTGTATAAAAATGTGTGTATTTTGGCAGTCAAAAGTCAATCTAGTAGTGATTAAAATTGTATATTAATATTCATGCTTATGCAGCTAAATACATGCTCACAATTAAAAATAATAAATAAAGTCTAGTTTGACTTATAAAGTCAACAAACGAAACTTGAGCTTCCAGATTTTTAAGTTCATATTGATTTTTAAGTTGCAAATAGCCCTGGTAAAGTCTTAAACAGCAAAGCATTCTCTTATTTATAAAGAATAGTGTCAACACCGTCAAAACAAAACCATTTTGTTGGTACTCTTATAGTCTTATCCTGTAAGTTAAATAGGTGTGCCTTCATCTACTATAAACCACAAACAGGTTCCATCAAATAATGCAACGTGGAAGTGAAAACGTAACAAAATAAAGTATAATTGATCGCTTCCATGAAGAAAAACTCCAATTCCACTTTGGATGTCATATTATCAACTTCAAGGTTACATAGGATTCTAATGTTTTTAAGAACACTTGTTAAATACATCAAACAATATGACAACTACAACGTACAGGACAATGTCGATGTCAAATTTGCAAGATTATTGTTCTTGCAGAGTAACAGGTTTGACATCAAATATAGACATGGATTCTTTTCCGGAAAGAAAGGAGTAGCAGACCCACCTTCTAAGATATAATTCAATATCGACAAACCCTCAATGGTGACAAAGAAAGGAATTGCATTCAGATTGTGATCCTTCAAGTTAAAAGAAACTAACCCATTACAAATCAAGTAGAAACCAACTAATTCCATCATACCATGTTCAGTTGAAAATAATCAAAAACAATGATTCCGTATTAACTCGGAATAAAAAACAAGGGGCAAAGTGATTGGGTGGAATGGGGAAAATCTAACACATCAAAGTACAGTAAAAACAATCACAGTACATAGACGAATAACAATGGAATTGAATAAGGAAAGAAACAGCACCTGGTAGTTCTTGGTGAGCGATTCAAAATCGTTGAAGTTAAAAGGAGCGAGAAATTGGGTTGAGGGGGTGTGGCGCGCTCAAACTCGATTGAAAAACCCAGGTGCGCCCTAACTCCGTTTGGTTTTTGACGTTTTCCTCTTTCCTTTCTTACTCGGACACGGTTTCGATTTGATGATAGGGGCCCTTACGTCATTTTTCAACCCCATCCAGCCCTCCTCCTTACCTCTATTTTTAAATTTACATTTTATTCTACTATAATTAATTAATTAATTTATTGTATATCTCTTTCTTTTAAATTCTTTCATTTTATACATCTATTAAATTAACATACATAATCGTATATTAATTAAAATATGTTCATAAAATATATTTTTATTTTAATAAGTTACACTTTTATAATCGTCTCGTCGTTAATAAGAAGTTGTTAAAACGTCACATTGCAAATGTGGTTGCTAACCTTGTTTCGGTTATACACCAATCGTGAAAATGGAGAAAAAATTATCAACGTGTTTGATTGTTCTTCCGTCTTCCATGAGATATTGAAAGGGAGAGCACCGAAAGTATCCGTCAGTGGTAACCATTACAATTTAGGATATTATCTTACAGATGAGATATACCCTAATTGGGCTTAATCAGGCTACACTCCCATGTCAATTCCATTAAATCAGTCATTAAAATATCGACTATTTGCAAATAAACAATAGGTTGTCATAAAAGACGTAGATATGGCATTTGGGGTGCTGAAATCACGTTTCGCTATTATTTACGAGTCATCTCGTATGTGGTGCAAAAAGACAATTGCATAAATAATGCGAGTATGCACAATCATGCACAACACGATCGTTGAAGATGATATAGAAGATGATGTTAACTTTATTATAACCATGCCTCCATTATCTCATAACATACTCTATGAGTACGAAAACGATCTCCAAAATCACATACAACTACGTAATAAACCAACAAGTCATTATTTACAATTAGGTTTGGTTGACGAGACTTATGGGCCGTTTACCAAACACTTACCCCGTAAGTGCTCATTGGTAAAATTTAACACTATTGTTTACGTACCGGGTAGATTTTAGTCTACCAAAACGACATCCTATGCAACAATTTACCCGGTAAGCGCTTACCGTGGTAAAAGGCGTCGCCCTCACTTACGGGGTAAGATTCATGGTACTTGTCTCGCTCTTACCTGATAAGATTTTTGGTGCTTACCATATTTATCCGGTGAGGTAACATGACTTGGTAAGTACTTACTCGGGTAAGTGTTTGGTAAACGGCCCCTTAATAAAGATTCGGAGAAGAAGAAAACGACGATTAATGTAATGTTTTTACT
Source organism: Cynara cardunculus var. scolymus (assembly GCF_001531365.2). Lineage (NCBI taxonomy): Eukaryota > Viridiplantae > Streptophyta > Magnoliopsida > Asterales > Asteraceae > Cynara > Cynara cardunculus. Next base: position 5,021,930 of record NC_037538.1, read on the forward strand.
TTGTATTTTAGTTTAACGTTTTAGCATATGGTAAACAATATATTTTTAAATTAATATTATAACATTTATTAAATCGCGTATGTTTTTTTTTTTTTGACAAGTAAAATACATGTAAATAAATTAAAATACATGAAAACATCAAAAAAAAATTATTGTTAATATACTATTTGTGTACCCGCGCAATGCGGTGGGAGCCGTGAATTTTAACGATTTTGAAGTTCAACTGGTTTTATAAAATGAGATTTAACGATGATATAGGTTACACATGGTTTTTACATATTAATACAATTTGAATAAATAAGAGTTATGGTTTCAATTACAGATTATCGATGAAAAAAATTGTATGACAGTTTAAAATCCAATATATTTAAACGACTCCACAAATGTGTTCGATTCACACCAAAAGCAAATAACCAAGAAACTTGAGTTTTAAGATAAACACTCAAAACCAATAAAGAAAACTATAAATTTAATAGATTATAAGCCATGAAAAAACCAAAAAATATGAGTTTTATAATGAAATTTCAACTGTACCCTATTTCTTGTTCATAAACTCGTATTAAGATTGAATTAATACATGTATATATATATATATATATATATATATATATATATATAAAACTCAATAACATATTAATTCAGAACATATTATATAATGCATTTTGGACAGCCTAAGCCTAACCCCAAAATATATAGTATATATATATATATATATAACTATAAAAGTATAAATCGTAAATATTAAAAATATTTTTTCACAGTATGTATAATATATAATAATATAATTAAGTCAAAAACTATTCAATATTGGACTCATTTCGAAGGTATTAAAGAGACGATTATAATAGTGTAACTTGTTAAAATAAAAATGTATTTTTTAAACATGTTTTAATTGGTATACGATTATGTATATTAATTCGATAAAGATTTAAAATGAAACATTTAAAAGTAAAGAACATAAAGTAAATTAATTAACTAATTATAGGGGTATAAAGTGTAAATTTAAAATTATAATTAAAAAAATCGGTTGTGAGAGAGTGAGTGTATGTGAGGAGAGGAGGGGTGAAAAAATGTATAAATGATATCTTGGTCATTTAGTATTTTAAGACTTTTGCTAAATTTGCTTTATAAGATAGTATAGATAATTTGATAAAGATTTAAAATGAAACATTTAAAAGTAAATGACGTAAAGTAAATTAATTAACTAATTATAGGGGTATAAAATGTAAATTTAAAATTATAATTAAAAAATCGGTTGTGAGATGGTGAGTATATGTGAGGGGGTGAGTGCATGTGAGAAAATAAGGAGGTGAAAAAGTGTATAAATGGTATATTGGTAATTTAGTATTTTAAGACTTTAAGAATTTTGCTAAATTTGCTTTATAAGATAGTATAGATTAAAATTATAATTTAAAAAAAATCGGTTGTGAAAGGATGAGTGTATGTGATGGGGTGAGTGCATGTGAGGAGAGAAGGAGGTGAAATAGTGTATAAAATGTATCTTAATCATTTAATATTATAAAACTTTAAAACTTTTGCTAAATTTGCTTTATAAAATAATATAGATAATCACAAACATTTATTCATTGAAAAAAGAACATTTCATATATTAAAATAAATATTTTTTAATTAATTTATCTTACTTTATAATAAATATTTAATTAATAAATAAATACTTTTCTCGCTGCCGCTGCTCTCTTCCCCTTCCCGTCGCCACTGCTGTCCCTTGCCCTCCTCTTCCGCCGTAGTCGCTGCTGCTCTCTTTCTCTTCCCGTCGCCGGCGCCGTTCATTCCCGTCTCCATCAGGTAACTTGCTATTGAATAATCATCAAATCTTCACTTCTGTTATACCTTCACTTTTTTTTTTTTGCAAAACACAGAGATTTATTTAGGGTTTTTTGATTCATTGGCCATTGTAAAATATCACACCTCACTTTGTTGCCTTACGTACATAATTCATTGTAAAAGATGAGTTTGTTTAAGGGCAAGTTTGAGCATACCAGATGAGTTAGAGAATATTATGCCCCTGAGGTTGGTATGGTTAGCATTTTATCATACAAGTTTTATTCAGTAGCATATGAAAACGTCATGTTTAAAATGAATATGTAATTCGACATGATAAAAGCTTACATAGGCATTGTCACAATCAAATTTTAATAGCAAAGAACTTTGAGCTTGATGACCAAAAAAGTGGCAGATCCTTCTTTTTTTGGTTGAACATTCACATACAGTGAATTATTTACAAACCATTACGATGGAAATCAGAATGGCATCCTAAGCCACACCAAATCCAACTAACCAGAACAACAAAACTATAGTAATAAATTACAGAGTAAGACAATCAGTATAACCATAAAATGTTAATGGGTCATCCTTTCTCCAATGCATAACAAGTGAATGAGTGACTAAATTTCCTGTTGTGGCTGCTTTACAATAAGGATCTTTTTTGTTATCACATATGTTAAAAAACACAACAGAAACTACCCATAATTTTTAACATTGTTATATACTTCTTCGTTTCAATTCTCTAAAATGTTTTTGACAGTGTCTCACATGTCACCCTTTTGATCTATCTTGATTTTCATGAGATTCATCGAGCAAAAAATTATTCTAAAAACAAATTAGGTCAACTATTTATCTTTCTACAACCTACAGTTTATTGCCATCAATATAAATGTTGTTGTTGGGAGTATAGCAACATTGGCCAATAGTTTATGAATGACTGGACCTTTGCTTTTAAACATGGAGTAACACATCTAATGATGAAAATTATATGGTTTTAATATTCTTGATCATCACTTGGTGATATGTTTGGAATAGCAAAGAGATATGTTACCGTATGTCGATGCACAATGAATTCTTCCTTTTATAAATTTGATTGTCTGTTTTATCTTTGAGTTCTTTGGATAATGCATATATGTTATGTTGTTAGTTTTGTCATATGATGGCTGCCATACTGTAATAAAAATACAGACTTAACATATAAGTAGTGGAACAAACACAACAAATCCTCTTATATTTGTGGAAGCTTTAGAGAAGATGATTGAGGTTCCAACTCAACAAATGATGCTCTGTTCATAAGTTATCAATTCTCTTTCTGTTCTGTTGAAGCTTCTAATTTATTGCATCAACATATTATTGTTTGTTGATTTTGTTTTGGGTATCTGTGTATCATTATTCATCCACTTCCTTTTGATTTATATATGTCTGATGGCCAGATAATGTAAATACTACATTCAAACAGGAAATGCTCACTTCAACTTTTGAAAACAAATATGTTAGTTACAAATGCATTTACTTATGTTTTTATGCTTGTTCTTTGAATTTTGCGTATAGATGCAAATACTTCTTGGTTTCCTGATGTATACCACTTGGCTACTGAAATTGGATGAATTAGAACCCTTTTGCCGATACTTCTTGGTTACCTGACTTATTGTTTCTGGATAGCAGAATTGATCATATCAGTTAGGAGTTATGCTATTGAGAGTGTAGCAGAACCCTTTCCAACCTTTGTCTCCACAACCTTTGTTACAACATCTTTGAGTTTTTTTTTTAGAGATTTAAAGTAACATTGGTGTTTATTTTGTGTTGTAATGTGTGTATCACTTTTAGGATTTTACTGGTGTTGCTAGTTGTGGTAGATAGCGATATTGTTAGCAGGTGTTTGGTTAGAGGTATTAAGTAGTAATCAATGGGAATGAAAATAAAAGAAACTGTTTGGTTTTACGTAATATAATGGGCCAATTCCCCACAAGCCTAAATTACCATTCCAGGTTAAACTGGGGGAATGAAAATTTATTCCCATTTTCATTCACTGTCATTTTCATTCCTTGGCCTAAACCAAACAACCCCTAATAATATCTCTATATACCCCAGCTATCGACACCAGTAAAATCCTGAAAAATAAACACACATTACAACACAATTTCTTTAATATATTAATAGAATGAATGGGTTAAAGGTCGTCATGTAAAATTGAGCCAACAAATTGAAAATAGATACAACACGCCTTATACTATATTCATATATGGATAAGTATTTCAGCTGAGGTCAATAGAAGTATTCAACTAAGAGCAATGGAGTTTATGGATAGCTATTTTTCTTTCACTATAACACTCAAACAGGCACAATTCACATATCAACCAAACAAACAAAAATTGAAACCAGAACATAACAAGCCAATCTAGGGGGCTATTCTTTTGTAAACCTCGAAAATTTTAGATGGTGTACCAGAGGATGGTGTAATTTATCAGATGGCTATGCAAGTATATGGTTCACTGATGTCCTCCTAATGCCATCTGCTTGTAAAATCTTTATCTTAGTTTCATAGGCCACATCTTTGTTTATTGGTAAGTGATGCAAGAGTTATCGAAAAACTGAATGAAGTACAAAGCATGATTGGGGGATAAACATGGACTTGAAAAAACTAGGTATGAAGTGTCATCATCAATACAAATATATTTCTTGAATTTGGATTGTAAGAAGTTGCTGAAAAAAGAATGGATGGCATCGCCTTACAATAGGGAATACGATTGAAAAATTAGATGATAGTGGAGTTATTTATGGGAATTGACCACATCGAACATGTTATGTGTAGTGACACTACTCGACTTTACTTGAGTTTTGTTTACCATCCTTTTTGTTTTTATAAGATTACGTTTCAATGTGTACATAGACTCTTAACAAGCGTTGATTCATAAGGAAATATGTTTTTCATAGCCATAGCATTTCTTTTTCTACCCATTTTCACACTCTACATAAGATGGAACCAACTATTGATTTTTATTTTATAAGAACGTATTTATAATTTGCATTTTTGCTTGCATTTATTTGAATTTTACATCCTGCCACATTGCCAGGTACAAAATTAGTTTCTACAAAGAAAAAAGTTATATATATCTGCTACATGACAACATCCGAGTTCTTTTCCAAGGAGGAATAAAAATCCCCTTGTGGCCACGGAGGTTCAAATGCGGTGACTCCAGGCTATCTGCAAAGCAGGTGGTCGTCCTGGGATTAATCGGCTTGCATAGCGGGTTGGATATCCAGGTTAATCAAAAACATCCGAGTTCTGAATAATTTGACCTCCTTTTATGCAACGACTTCTGGACAGTACGGTCGTTAGTCCTGGCTCCGCCTTTTTTCAGCTGCTTCGAAAGTGTTTGAAGGTTAATTCACTTGAATCAATCAAGTCGCTTCATGGACTCGTTAGTACATTGGGATCAAGCTTACCACAAATCCATTTTTTTCAAAACAACCTTATTTCTGTTTATGCTACGCTGGGTTACATATATTTTTCCCGCAAGGTGTTTGATCAAATGCCTCATAAAAATGTTGTATCTTACAATACTATGATTGGTGCTTATAGTCGTGATGGAAATCAAGAGGAAGCTTGTAATTTGTTTTATGTGATGAGGAATCTTGGGTTCTTTCCTACTCAGTTCACATATGCTAGTCTTTTCTCATGCGGTTCATTGGGCGTTGAACAAGGATTTTGTTTGCAAGCAGCGGCCATGAAGAGTGGTTTGCTTTTTGCTGATGCTTTTGTGGGAACTGCTTTGCTGGGTTTGTTTGGGAGGCAAGGTTGCATTGATGAAGCACTCTGTGTTTTTGAAGACATGCCCTTCAAGAATCTAGTGACATGGAATGCAATGATATCTTTGGTTGGATGTCACGGATCTGCAGATGAATGTATGATGATGTTTTGTCAGCTTATGAGGACTCAAATGACCTTGTCTGAACCTTCCTTTGTGGGTGTTTTATCTGGGTTTCAATCAGAGGAAGACCTAGAATCAGGTGAACAACTACATGGGGTTGTTATTAAGTTTGGATTGGTATGTAAAGTTGCAGTTGCCAACTCTCTTATTAACATGTATGGCAAGTGTGCAGGCACATGCATAGCAGAGAAAATGTTTAAGATGGTACCAAACAGAGACGTGCTGTCATGGAATACGATTATCGGGGTGCTGGCCAAAGGGGAAGAACCGCTAAAAGCAATAGAGTTCTTCTGCAAGATGTACATAGATGGGTTTCTCCCAAACCAGATCACGTTTCTGAGTGCTATCACCTCGTGTACAAAGTCAATCAACCTAATTTATGGAGAACTTATCCATGCTAAGATTATTAAGAACCAATTTGAAAACGATGTTCTTGTAGGCAGTTCATTAGTTAATTTATATGCTAAATGTGACAGATTAGATTGTGCTCATCGCTGTTTTGATGAAATACTTGAGAAGAATTTGATTTCCTGGAACGCTTTGCTACTTGGATATTCCAGTAGAGGCTGTTCAACTTCTTTTTGGCTACTGCGGGAAATGATACAGTTGGGTATTTCTCCAAATGAAGTTTCATTCTCTAGTGTTATAAAGTCACTTTTAGCATTGGAACTGAAGGAAGTTCATTCTTTGGTTGTAAAAATGGGCTATCATTTGAATGAGTATGTAACTAGTGCACTCATGACCTCATATGCCAAAAATGGTTTGGCCGCTGATGCATTAAGTTTATTTGAAGATGGTAAAATGCCACATTCTGTTGTTCACTCAAATGTCATTGCTGGGCTGTATAATAGAAGTGGCCAGTACCTTAAAACTCAGGAACTCTTCTGTGAAGTAGCGGATCCTGATATTGTATCATGGAATATTCTGATTGCAGCGTGTTCCCGTAATGGAGACTACAAGGAAGCTTTTGAACTTTTCCAACAAATGCGGATGAAGAGAATCCTACCTGATAATTATACATATGTTAGCCTGTTAAGCATTTGCACCAAACTATGTAACCTTGCTTTAGGCAGTTCTCTTCATGGCCTTATGACAAAAGCTGATTTCAACTGCTGTGACATAATGGTCTGCAATGTAATGATAGATATGTATGGAAAATGTGGGAGTCTGCAGAGTTCAGTTTTGATGTTCAATGAAATGATGGAGCAAAATGTTATATCATGGACAACTCTGGTTTCAGCCCTTGGCCTACATGGACATGCAAAAGAGGCACTAGAAAGGTTCAAACAAATGGAGATGATTGGTATTGAACCTGACAAGATTGCTTTTATAGCTGTTCTTTCAGCATGCAGACATGCTGGATTAGTAAAAGAAGGGATGGAATTGTTTGAAAAAATGAAAGAAAAATATGGAATTGAACCAGAAATGGAACTTTATCTTCTTGTTGTGGACTTGATGGCTAGATATGGCAACCTAAAGGAAGCAGAACAGTTGATTTCAGGGATGCCTTTTCCACCAAATGCCAGCATATGGCGTAGCTTTCTTGACGGTTGCAATAGACAAAGAACCGCAGAACATCTCTCCCTCCAATTCCAGGCTTGTTAATCACAGGTATTCTGAATTTTTAATTATAGAGAACCATATTTAAGCATTTGTCTTTAGAAATACATAGCATTACAATTGTCACACCTTGGGTCTATAAGGTGATGGTTATTAACATCAACAATGTATGCATGCCGTTCATTTGAAATATTACAGATAGGAAATATTTCTTAGTTGGACCCCAAGATATTTCTCACGGCTTGTGCATATACTTGATCATGACCTCCACAACTTGCATTCAACCATTCATTGTACACCTTTCAATCTCTTCATGGCTTTATCTGTCTGGATAATCATACACAAAAACAACAATCTTAAACGGGTGATCTTTACATTCTTGCAAAAAGACACAAAACTTAAAATGTAAACAAATCTTTTGCAGGGTTATTTCAGGTTTTTCTAGGAATTTGGAATCTTAAATTTTGAGAAACAACCAATTAAGCTAACTAAAAGATTGTGCAGCTTGTTAAATGTTGGCTTTCTTTTTTCTCACAGGGGCTTATTTTTCGATGTCTTTGGAATGATATATATGTTCATTTTCTTGCCCTTCAGACCAACTCTTGCATTCATTTGACGAGTAAATTTGGATCAAATTTATGTGTTTAAGTTGGTGATTATAACGAGACTAATAGAGGCTTTGCATAGGATTCAAAGTATGTCCAATCTGACCATTATAAAGAATTATCCTTTAAGCATCAGTTTTTGAAATATTAAGATTATCATCAGTAGTCCAACTTCATCGGACATCTTGAAAAATACCCAAATGCATAAGTTATACATATAATTATATGTTTTATATTTGCCGATCATTTAGTTATCCTTATATCTCCAAGTATCCCATACACATATGGCACGGACATACAATTTAAGCAGTGGTTTTTGTTTTGGATTTTTTTGACCCATTATTTCATGTCAATTTGAACCCTTTGCATATTAGGAGTTTCACAATTATATAATGAGTTTATTTCTTACACTTGTTTGCAGTGTGAATGGGTGTTCGATCACTCAACTGAAAGCATTGTACAAGATATCGAGAATATGGTTCGCTCCTATATTCAAAAGGTATAATACTTTAGCGGTCGTTGGTGTGAAATGGAGCATATCATAAATGAGCGCCATCGAGTAGAGGTACGGTTCGTGAAGTGACAATTAGTATTTGGTTAGATGTGTGTATTTTTTTTTTTTCGTAGATTATGTTTTTTTGTACTTCCTTAAGTTAGTATTTGGTTGTTGCTGCTTCGAACTCGTTTTGTTGTGTAAAGTTTTTCCCCAGAATTTTCTCCCTTTTTATTGGGCAGAAATGGAAGTAAATCCATTTTTTTTTATTCTTCCTACTAATTTCATACATTTTTTCACAAGATAAGGATAGGGTTAGGTTCACATATGTATACAATGGCCATTCATCCTAACGGCATGCACATGTACATGAAAACTAGTAAACAACTTCAGTTGTTTGTATGTACATGTGTATTATGCTCAGATGAAAGGTTATCAGGATGTTCCTCGTTTTTTGGAGGTTGTTTCTTAAACCTCCCTCTACAAGGATATTCATATAAACAGTTGTTGTAGTTCTTAAAGTAGATGACAAATATGCGTACATTTGACATCATATCCCAACATTTGGCGGAATATATTGGATCTTTTGTTTGTTTGACTTTGTTTATTTTATAAAATAACTGATAATATGTACTATAAAGAAAAAAAAATATAATCGAGTATGACCTTTGAAATTAAATTACTAATAGATAATATATGTAATTTATTATTGTGCAACGTATAAAGTTATTTTTAAGTGGTGTACTGTTATATTTTTACACAAAAATACATAGCTTATAGTGTTACGCTATGCTCAGTCATTCAGGTCCGTATGGAATTGGGAACTCCCACTCTAACATGATGTTATCGAACTCGAATATAAAGTAAATACAAATGCTTAAGTATCATTCGTTGGGCAAACTGTATCAAAATACAACCAAAATTTATTTGATGTAACAATGGATTTTTTTCAATTAATGCAATAAATGCTAAATTTTTCGTATTTCATATTAGGCATGGCAATGGGGCGGGTTTTGTTCAATTGATGCCCCGACCCCGGTTTGAGTAACATCCCCCGTCCCCGGTTCCCAGCCCCGGGACCCGTTTGGGTCAGGTGAACGGGGTTCCTCACCGGGTCGGGACGAATCACCATCCCTATTTCATACCCATTTTACATAGTAAATGAGTTTTCAACATGTGGCATCACTGAAATATGATTACTTTTTTTCATTTAATAAAGAATTACAGTATAAATTATCATTTTGGTCCTTTGTAGTTATAAAATCCTACCATTTACCAATCAAAATGGTTATGACAAAAAAATCAAGTGAGTGTTGCATTAAATAAGAAAATATATAATTATTATACTAGACTCCATTCGATGTGATGTCGAAGATGCGGATTGGAGGTTAAATCTTTAGATCATTGTTTTGCAACATGTTCTAATCTCTTGCAGGTATGAAAAAAGCTTTCGGTGATGATGCGGAATGGCTTTGCCGTCCCCATTGATGCTCAACAACAATTTTTTTGGAAATTCCTAATTGGGTAACCCCGTCTTGTTGCATGGAAACTACAATCTGGATTGCCCTTTTTGTAATTTGAAGAAATCGAAACAAACTAGTCTTCTATGTTGGTAACCAATATCGTAATCATTCATACATAGTTTCTGACATCCAATTGCCGTCGCTTTTTTATGCTTCGTCACAGTCAAGACTTAAAATACCTTAATATCTCATGACTTCATAAGAAATCAAATTATGATGGTTATGAATATATCTTCACTGGCTTCACAAATTTACAATTTCCCATTTTGTTTTATCTTATTTGATTGGTTTTATGAGTCTCGTTTAATTTATGCATCTTGCAGAATCTAATACATAGGAATGCTAAAAAACCTGACCAACCTGATCAATCAAACCCAGACCCGAAATAACTCAACCCGAAGCAATTCGATGTCTAATTGAGTTGTAAAATTTTCAAACCGTAGGTATTGGGTTGATATTGGGTTGCTGTTATTTGAACCCAACCTAACCCGATAAACCTGATATCCATTTATTTTTTGAATTTAATATGATTGTTGAATTTATATTAATATATACACTAGCCAATTACCTTATAACGTACGTTATTCATATACATATCTTTTCAATCTATTCACATCTCTATATAACTCATTCGTATATATGTTAAATAACTGTAAACATATATATGTAAATTGAGAAAATTAACTGAATGTGATATGCGTAAGAAGTATGGATAAGTTGTATCAAATGGTTGATGATGAAAAATAAATTATGAGTAGAGAAATAACATGTTCAAGGTTAGAAGAATATTTTAATGTACCAAAGTATCAATCCGACTAACTCGACCAACCCGTATGGTTTTGGTTGGGTTAAGATTTTTCAAATCGCAAACATTGGGTTGAGTTGTTAAAATGTTTTCAACCCAATCCGTGAGCACCCCTACTAATACATATCGTTTGCATTTAATAAAAAAAATTAAAAGTAAAAAAAAACTATTTTATAAACAAAATCCGCAAAAGTTATTGGGCCAAGGAATTGGCCCAATTAATTTTATTTTATTATAAGGCCCAATTCACTCAAACTGGTCAGTGGTCACGGGGCCGGCTGCAGATCGTTAGCTTACTCCACACAACTACACACAAGCACGATTGCCTGGAAAGAAAACTCATCGATCGAAGCTCTGTGGTTCAACGACTAAAACAAGATCTGCCGGAATCCGGTAGCAGAGTTGACTCGTTCGAGTTATCTTCACCACCATAACATGGCGGATCCGGCGTACTCTGCCCTCAGAAAAATGCTAGTGGACGAGATCACGCCGGTGGTCATGGTTCTCCCCACGCCTCTAGTCGAAGAACGATGCCAAAAAAATGGACTCTCATTTGTCCAAATGCTCAGTCCGTTTTGCGTATTCAACAATATTGACGGTGAAAACGCACTGACATGCACACTTTTACCTAATTTATTTCGTTTATATGCTTTAGGAAGCATGATGTTTCACGCACACGAACGTCGATGTTCAATTGTGTTGTGTCATTTTGTATAGCTTTTGGGGTTTCGTTAATGAAGGTGTTGGGTTAATATTACCTTGAACTCGATGTTGAACGATACTTTGGAGTTGAGTAAAGAACTAAAGAAGAGCATAAAAGATGTAATTAAGATTATCTGGATTGTGTTGGATGTTATGGCGTCTCTTGAATAATCTCGCTGTTTTACTTGAATTTTGTTTTTAGCATACCATGTAGTTCAGTTGAGATGTGAATTGGAAAACACAATTATTGTATCCATTAATAATGCGATGGACAACCTAGCCTTTGCACTCCTAGGAGGTCAGAGAGGTTCAAACCTCATCGTGTGTATTTGTTGCATTTGCCATATATAAATATTATATACTTTAAAAATAAAATAATGCAATGGACAGAACTTAAAATGTAGAACAATTGGTTTGCAGGTACTAGGAATTGGGAATCTTAAATTTTGAGAAAAAACCAATTAAGCTAACTAAAAGATTGCGCAACATGTTAAATGTTGGCTTTCTTTTTCGTCTCATGGGGGTGTATTTTTAGATGTCTTTGGGGTCATATATATGTTCATTTTCTTTCCCTTCAGATTTGACCTGCTCCTTTTCATTAGTGATTGGAAAGAACTGTTTTATCATGGATTAGGTGCCACTGTCCTTAGTTTGTACACTTTGTTGTTTTGCAGTCCCTGTTCGAACGGCCAGTGACCAACCCTACAGGCTCCAGAAGTTCAAGTTACGAATGTTCTATGCATCAGATGTTCGGCAACCAAATGTTGAGGTATAAATTTGTCTGCTTGCATTTCCAAAACATTCACCTGATGCTACAAGGTAGCAAGTGGAATCATATCTTTGGCCAACTCTTGCATTCATTTGACAAGTAAATTTGGATCAAGTTTGTGTTTAAGTTGGTGATTGTAATCAGACTAATAGAGGCTTGCATAGGGTTCAAACTATGTCCAATTTGACCATTATAAAGAATTATCCTTTGAGCATCTGTTTTGAAATATTAAGATTATCATCAGTAGTCCAACTTCATTGAACATCTTGGAAAATACCTAAGTGTGTAATATTATTAGTTATACATATAATTATATGCTTTATATTTGCTGATCTTTTTGTTTATTCTTATATCTCTAAATATCCAATACACATATAGCACCGAGATTGAAGTACCCCACTTCTTTCTTTCTTCTTCTTCTTCTTCATGTTATTGCCCCCTTAGCGAGTTATCTTTCTACAATAAAAGCTCTCCTACACATCGTTGTTCGTTACAATATCCTAGCATTCTTTTCACTACTTAGGTGATTCTAGTGAGACAGGCTGGAATATTGTTCTTTTGTCTGGAACCTTCTAGCGGTCCTTTCTGAGAAATGTTTTTTTCACTCAAGTAGGTGACGAAGGAGCGGTTAAAGCAGGTTATTACTGATGCAGGAAACAATGAAGATTCTGACTTCAACTTAGATCTTTCACCTGTTGAAACTATACCCACTTGTAAGTTCTTTGTTGTCCTAATTATGCTGTGTGTATTTTTACAGACAGTTCATATTCTGCAGAGGGGATAGTTCTTTTTTCTGATGTTGTATATCGTAATTGGCTGTATGCACTTGTTATATACTTCCTCCGTCCCAAAATAGATGTTCACAATGAAAAGACACGCAAATGTGTAATTATTACACAATTTAACTAATTAAATGTCAATTTTAATCTTAATAATGGAGAGTAATGAATTTCTCTTTCTCACAAATTAAGGGTAGAATTGGAAAATAAACACTTACAAAGTGGACACTTATTTTGGGACAAACAAAAATAGAAATGTGCACACTTATTTTGTGATGGAGGGAGTATATACGTACGTCGTATATATATGTATGTATGTATACAGTTTGCAGAGCACTTTCCCTTTCTTTTCTCGCTGTCCCTGCTGCTTGCTGTTTTCATTTCATATGATGAGGTTTTGCTTTATGATGGTGGGATGGGAGAGGAGTATATGTAAGTCATAGGCAAAAAAAGGTTTTGTGCTTGTTAGGTACATACTTAGGGTAGGTGAAGATGGAAACAATCTTGTGCCTGTTTCTGGTTTTCTTGTGGAACTTGGTAGAACCAAGAACCATTTGTCTACCATCTAGATCAGTAGATAGTAGAGGAAATATTAAAAAAAAAGCTAAGTGCTGGCTACTACGGCAAGCTTTAAACATTTACTCACATGCTTCCCTGTTTCCTATAATCCGTGTCTTTGTACTTTACAACAAACCAGATACAAATAGAAGGTTCCTTCACCTAGGTAGACCATGTTTCTTGTCCTGCCACTCTATCTTCCCCCCTCAGATATCAGAAGAACAATGGTATTTCTTTTAACAGGCAATTCCGCAATTTGTGTTTCTACATGTCTAACTATAGATTTTTTTTTTTCAGATATAGGTTTGAGTTGAACTTTTTGGCATCCTCTTAGACTGGATTGTAGCTTACATAACAGGAAATATTATTGAGTTTGTACTGCTGGCTGCATGCATGAAAGTGACATTTGCTAAAAGTCAAAGATGTTTGTTGCTGTTGGAATGCAATGAGCTAAATTAGTATTACCAATTTGAGCAAATCATGCTTAAACTTTATATTTGACATTTTAAATTATTTATTTACTTGCCACTGCAGCTTCTCAACCTGAATTTGTACCAACATGGTTCCAATTTTTCAATAAAGAGCTTGTATGCAGTGTGTCCTTCTCAGACCATGAAGCCTTTGATCATCCTGTTGCATGTAAGTGTTTAGAGTGCATTTTTGTCTTGCTTCTACTGCCCTATATTCCTTTGACATAGGACACACATACAGATACAAATGTCCACACACACACTGTTGCTTTCTGTCCAAATTATAGGGTTCATATTATAATGAATGTGCAGGCCTTTTGGTTGTTTCCTCAAATGATGAGGATCCTATCAAGAAGTTTGTGGATCTTTTTAACACAAACCAGTTGCCCCCGCTTCTTAATGATGGTGCAATGGATCCAAAGATTCCGAAATATTTTATTTTGGTTCACGATAACCAAGATGGATCCTCGGAGAGGTTTGTTCACTCCTTGATATCAATTTTTACTATGATGTAGAAAGAAAAGGAAAAGACTATTTATGTGAATTTCATCATGCAAAATAGGTCAGTCGAGCTGGTAGTTGAAATTTGAATATATAATCAGAGTTTCTCCAATGAGGAACACATATTAGAGAAGATGGCACATCTATTAGAAAGGACTTCGACTGCAGGCTATATGACAATAAGTTATATAAGCATTGAATAGTGGCATAGTCATATCAGGATTGTGTTTAGAATAGACTCACCTTTGCCTTTGACCCTTCAAAGCATGGGGAGATCAAGTGAGTCATATGATTTAGGACCATTAGGTTTAATCAATTATTTACTGCAAATGGACATGAATCATTATAGAAGTTACTTTAGTTATCCTTTGCTTGGTATCCCTTTACAGCTTTCCCTTCTGTTGAATCTTCATTAATACATCTATCAAATGACATAATTGCTGTTTCTTTTTATTGCATGTGTTTCAGAGCAACTAAGCTATTGGCAGAAATGAGAAATACATTTGGGTCAAACGAATGTCGTTTACTATGCTTCAACTCCTCCGAGGATGGGTTAGTTGATCATCAACCGAATCCATGGGATCCTTATGTAAGTGCATTTCTGATGATGCTACTTGTTTTGTCTTCTTGTAGATGTAGAGTTTGGGATTTTGTCGTAATATGGGGCTATGAATGACTTGAATTCTTTGACAGGCGTCTGTTGCTTCACCTGGTCAGCATCTTGGCCGTTTACTTAACAAGGATGATATAGATGAGGTTCTTTCTTACAAACGTGTATCTTGATATGCTGAGAAAGTTCTTTCCAGGATAAAAACCAATATAGTTCAAGGCTTTATGTCTATTCATAAAATAAAACTAACATTATCTCAATTACAACAGTTGAAGGATTTTGTTCGTGATCTATCGTCGAAAGATATTATTCCTAATATGGAGCAAAGAATCCGTGTTCTAAATCAGCAGGTTATTTTTATTTTCTACATTTTCCACTTAGATCCTAAGAGCAACTTACATCTTACGCATAGACCAATTCTATTCTTAATTCCCAACCTGGCTAATCTTACTTCTGTTCCGATATTGTTATAGGTCTCTGCAACAAGAAAAGGTTTTAGAAACCAGATAAAGAATTTATGGTGGAGAAAAGGAAAAGACGACACTCCTGAGAATCAAAGTGTTAACATGTATGTTCTGCTAGCATGTTTTATCTTTAACAGTATAAAATGCTCTCTGTTCTAATTAGGTTTTTCTGATGATGTTTGAAGGTACACTTTTAGCTCCATTGAATCTCAAATAAGGGTTTTGGG
This sequence comes from Cynara cardunculus var. scolymus, assembly GCF_001531365.2. NCBI lineage: Eukaryota > Viridiplantae > Streptophyta > Magnoliopsida > Asterales > Asteraceae > Cynara > Cynara cardunculus. The sequence continues at coordinate 5,037,713 of NC_037538.1, forward strand.
TGATTATGCGTTCATGTTACGAGATTATGAACTTGCTTTGTCAAACTACCGCCTGCTATCCACCGATTACAAGCTTGACAAAGCATGGAAACGATATGCTGGTGTACAGGTGGCTTTACCCCTTTAAATTTTGTTGTTGTCTATGTGCCTGTTTGGGTTTTCTAGAAACGACACTTTGCTCCTAAAATATGCGCTCATCAGTATTTTCCGAAAAGCATAATGGTTTAGCTAATCTTTTTCTGAAAAGCAGTTATAAAAGGAAAGCAGCGGTTGGTTGAAAATGTAACTGTTTTAAATGTGAATTTAACCAAACGAGTATGGCTTATTTTGATGTGAATGGATTCTTTGACTTTGTTATATGTATACCTTCAGGTATTATGTCACAGGTAAACCTGTAAACAAAAAGTAATGCATTTAAATTAAAATTGATATTTTTCAAAGATAAAAGAATGGGACCTGAGCTGATATAAATCCATGATCTCTAATCAATTTCACAACAGAGAAAAAAAATACCAGGTAAGTTGTTATCCATAATTTGGGATTTTGAACATAATAGTTAGTTATAGCATTATTGATCCCATAATTTAAAGTTAAAAACAATATGAAACAGTAGTGAATTAACAGAATTGTTATAGTAGTGTAGTGAGTTAAATGTATTGTACACGTGCTAGAATGTGAATGGTGTTAGGTGAGTTTGTTACATTGACTTGCTATAAAAGAAATATAATTATAATCGGAGAGTAGTGTGGATTGGATAATTGGTTTGGTCAAGCATGATTTTCAATATGCACTGAGCATAAGCATCAGTTTTAAATCTTCTGCTTTTTGCCTCGTTGGCTTATCAGCCGTTTTGGGAAGCTTCTGTTCAATTACCAAATACCTAAAGGCTTTTTGAAGGCGCTTAAAAGCAGGTTTTGGTTCTTATTCAGAAAGGGCTTCGTGTGTTCCCCATTCGGTGAGGACTTAGGTTAGACAGCATTTATGGGTCTCTCTTGGACAATAAACTTAGTGGTTTTTGTCTTTCTATTTTAGTAAATTTTGCTGCATATGTACTAGTTTGCCAGTCATATAATTTCTTATGATTTATCATCCACCTTCTGGTGCATCATATAACCTATGATTGCTTGCATCCGTTCTCCTTCTTTTCCCCTGATTGCAGGAAATGATGGGATTGACGTACTTCATGTTGAATCAATCAAAAAAGGATGCTGAGTATTGCATGGAAAATGCCTTTAGCACATATTTAGTATGTCTACTAATTCTTTACAACTAATTTTTGGAATTTACTGCAGTATGTATAACATTTGTTACCACGAGTATATCTTGTTCAAGTCCCATTTGTTTAACAGAGTAGTGATAAACAAATGGTAATTTAGTGCTAAGTACAGACAGCAGTTAGCATACGTGTAGAATTGCATCTGAAATAGGATATTTTACAAAAAAAGTATGTATGTGACAAAAGATTTATGCTGCAAGCTTTCTGTAAAGAATTTGCTGGCATATTCTGACCATGGTGTTGAGTATTTGCGTAGCTTTTCGCAAGCACTTAATCCCAGCATTCATCATTCTACATCTGTTGAATTCTCTTCTATAGCATGTATCTTTGGTAAACTCATAGATTATGTCCTTGATGCTAGGATAAGAAAGAAACTGAACCGCAAGCTATATTAAAACTTCTCATTGGGAAGTGCCCTTGAAAATGAAGTCAAGAAAGTGTCAGCTTTTTTACATTTTTCATGTGTATGCCTTCAGAAGATCCTAGCATTCCCTGTCATCGGAATAGGTCTGGCATAGTATCTGCTTCCCATTGCTTTTAGATCTTGTTCTTTAGGTAGGAAGATGATTGTGGAACCTTAATCAGAAGAGCTTTTTTTGTTTTGCTTGCTTATTTATTACAGAAATATGCAAGAAACAAAGTTGTTGAACTAATTGTTGATGTAAGGCTCTTGACCATGAAGGATTGCAATAATCTTAAACCATTCATCTTCAGCTTATAGTTAACCATTTCCGTGAATTAACATATAGTTTAGTAATGTCAGAAAAATTTATAAGAGGGAAAGGTATTGGTGGAAATGAGCACATGTTGCAATCTTTGGTTGTTGTTGGTACCTTTTTATTTAATAAATGCATTTTCTGTTATTTACGAAGTGCACTCTTATTCAGCGTATTGGGACATCAGGCAAGGGAAATGCTACACGCTGTGGTCTTTGGTGGGTTGAAATGTTGAAGGCTAGCGGTCAGTATAAAGAGGCTGCTGGTGTTTACTTCCGTATCTCTGGTGAGGTAATGATCAATTCTCTTTTGTGGATACACGTAGGATAAATGTGCCTTTCTTCAAAACTGTATTTTCTGTGCAGGAACCTCTTCACTCAGCTGTGATGCTTGAGCAAGCATCTTACTGCTACCTGCTAGCCAAACCACCCATGTTGCGGAAGTATGGATTTCATCTCATTCTTTCTGGTGATCTGTACCAGAAGTGCGATCAGGTACTGTCAGTGATGAAATAGCTTTCTTAAGAAAGAGCAAGTTATACAGTTTTGATCATAAAAAGTAAACAAAGATTCCAGACTTACATAGTGAAAGACTAAGGTAAAAAGGAGCCATATAAGTGAATATGGTGAAATAGAAAGCTTTGTAGGCAATGAAAGTTCAACCAAGTCTGAGGGCTCAGGTTTGTTTTTTTTCTTTTGCTACTTCTTATTGAAGTAGCAGGTCTCATATTTGCCAAAGTTTTAGAAAAACTGATTATTTCATGATCTTTTTATGAGTATCATTAGATTTATCTGAAAATTCAGGAAGTGTAAAAGCTTTTTCAACTGTATAGTTGTTTCTATTAGGAGAGAGAATTGTGTTGGAATTTTTTTATGTTTATTGCGTCAGGCGAAAGGTTCTCCCTGGGTGACAATAGAAATCTTAGAATAGATAAAAGAATTTGAATGGTATCACAGCCTTATGTCAGAACTTGGCACAACGCAGGAGAGTACACCCAGTTTCTGCCAGCCACATCATTTGGTTCAAGTCTGGTCTATTCCCTTGTATTCTTTCCAAGGCTTTGTTTTTTGTTTCCAGTTACCATCATTACCACTCGTCATTTTGGTGCATGGAATTGACCATAAGCCAGGCACCACACTATATCGTTTTTTTAGGTCGTAATCCAAATTGCTCAATCCGCAAAGTCAGCCTGGCACCTTTTTACAAATCCTTACGCTTCACAGATGTCTTGTAAATTCTTATGCCATCCAAGGCAGCCTCCCAATTCCATCATCTGGTGTTGTGCTTGGCCGTCCAGTTCCGTCTAATCCAGTTCTGTCACTCTTTTTTCTTCTCGATTCTTGACCTGATCAGATTCTGAGACTGTCAACACTGTATTTCAGTCTGAAGTGTTTGGATGGAGTAATTCTGCACCTTATTTTCCTGTTGAAGCCGTGTGTTGTTTTGCAGCTTCAGTCAGAGTAGTTTTTCAATGGTCCTACTGGTTTCTGATTTTTTAATTAGGAAGATGCTGGATTGAAGTAGAAATGGAGGAGTCATTAGATCCAGCAGGGTTACTGTGCCTAACACTATGCATGTTGTTCATAGCTTTCCCTGTTCTAGTTCAGCACCTGTTGGTCCTATAGTGGCTCTTCAAGCCAGATCCAGGTTTCAGACCATGCTTTATGTAACACCCCAGAATCACATTTGCATATAAACATATATTTCCATATATCAAGAAGTATAATTTACACAACTGGTCCCACTATTTACAAAAGCTACATTACAAAGTAGCTACCAAATTTTTCCACCAAATCTCTATACAAAACTTGTATACATAACAAGTATTCAAAAAACAATAGATAACATGTTATCCTAACATCCCAAGCAGGTAAACATAACTCTTTTCAATTTTCCTTTCCCCTTATCCTCTGGTTGTGCCTGACCGGTAATGCACATTTTCAAGACACCAAAAATGAGGGTTAGACCTTGAGATCTAGTGAGAAATCCCTTTGTTGGGTATTACGTGGTGAATAATCACCAAATCACATTCACAAACTCATATTTGAATTAATAACAAATATACAACATTTTGATATAACAAACCTCTTTTGTCACATCTAAAAGATGAGACATCACTAATTTATCGCATCAAATAACCCAAAAACTCATTTAACACAATTTGGGTATAATTCATCGCATCATACAAGTAAAAACGTAATTTCCTCGCATCACATGGGTGGGACAACCCATCTCCTTGCAATACACTGGTGCGAGGACCTCATCTCATCGCATCACACTGGTGCAATAAACCCAACTTGTCACATCACACTGGTGCGATAAGTTAACTTGTTGCACCACAAGGATGCGACAAACATACTCCTCGGATAACCGACTTTCATCGCATCAATAGGATGCGATAACTTTAAGTCATCACATCACATAGATGCGACAACTCCAAATCATCGCATCATAAGGATGCGATACCAGAAAACACTTTGATCAAAACCCAAGTTTTATATTCCAATGATTATGCCACCCTTATCCTGGTATACACCTTTCCTTGATATGCCATTCTTATCCCAGTATACACCTCTCCTTGATATGCCACCCTTATAACTAAAATACACCTCTCCTTGATATGCCACCCTTATAACCAAAATACACCTCTCCTTGATATGCCACNAAAATACACCTCTCCTTGATATGCCACCCTTATAACCAAAATACACCTCTCCTTGATATGCCACTCTTATTTCAAACACATGATATAACATATCAAAATCACACATTTATGTTGATTATAGCATCCAAAAACAGTTTTATAATCATCCCCATATGAAGAACCATACGGTTCTAATTCTAATTACCAAATAAGGAAAGTTTGTAAAAATAAACTCACCTTATAATTCACGTAGATGATATGAAGACGAAATAGCAACAAATATCCAAGAATAATCACATAATCGATTCTACAAGCTTTCCTTCTTCGGTTTCTGTTTTTCTCGGCTCCAAACTCATACACAGAAACTTCTTTTCTTTTTACTTCAAAACTCACCATCCCAATGAGATAATAGGATTATCTCATAAAAATGCATATAAAATCAAGAAGGTGGTGGAAGAGTTTAAAATTACTTTAAGCATAAAAACACAACAAACCCCTCAACCTTCCACCTTAATTCAAAAAAACCCTGAATTTTATAACCGAATACCCGGTTATCACACCTTACTGGCACACCAATTATATTCTAAAAATACTTACCGTAACTGCATTCTCGAGAAGGAGTTTCATATGGAGCGACCTTTTTAACCCTGTCACAGTTTCACATACAGATTTCATTTTGGAAAAATAATAGGATAACCTGAAGGAACCATCAGATGATCCCGGGATGAGGAACCATTTAGTCACAAGGTGGAGAAATCAAAACCTGTTGCTTCATTTTTATTTTCTGGTCTTCTGTTCTGTTTCCATGGTTCTCGGTAATTTTTTATATTTGGAAACTTCGTATAGTTGGTAATGATAGATATTCTCAAACTTAAGGAGTGTTGAACTTGTGGAGTAGCAATATGTTATAATTAAGGTTATATCATGTTTAACATATCCAGAGTTCTCCCCCATAATGACAAATTTTAAGAGGTATAGACATATACAATTCTCAGTTCTGCCTTTGGAGTGAACTTGCTATCCAGGTCATTGACCTGATCTCACTTACTTTTAAAATGAATAGCATTTTCTATCATTACTTTTTCAAAATGTTGACATGGACTGCAAATGCTTGAAGTCTGAATGTTACCTAAAAAGCATATATACATATCTGCTGAAAGTGAATGTGACACACCGTCCCCAAATTGGACACATGGTTATGTTTAAAAACTTTACCCATCATGAGCACCTGCACCATCCATCCTCGGAACTCAAATGGAACAGCAGAAGACATAAAAATAGGAAAATAACAGTTACTAATTCATCATCTTCAACCCGGTCCAGCCTCTTATTACTGAGAGGTAAAACGTTCCATTGACTTTGTAATTCGGTTCAAATTACTTGATACTTTCTCTGTTTCTTTTTTACTTTTTAGGTTTCCCTTTTGACATTTATATGTGAAACCTCTTCAATTTGAAAAGTAGCAGGCAATGAATCCTTTTACATTTTTTTGTCACAAAGCTTTTCTATTTGCAATAAGTTTTGTACACTCTAATGCAGCTATCAATCGTTATTACACAATTAGATATGTCCGTATCGAATTGAAGTTATAGAGTAGTTTGTTTGATACCAAGAGGAGACACCCAGAACCAAATGAGCGTTTAATGTTTGCATGGTTTATTTTCTTCTAATGAGCTCTGCCTTCTTGTATCAGATAAAACATGCAATTCGTGCATACAGAAATGCCCTCTCTGTATTTAAAGGAACAACATGGAGCCGAATTCGTGATCATGTCCATTTCCATATAGGAAAGTAAGTTCTAAGGGGTCTGGCAAGTTGTATCGTGATGGGATTATTGGAGTTTGATATATGCCGAAATTGTTGACGATACCTTCTTTTGACACAGGTGGTATGCTTTTCTTGGAAAGTTTGATGTGGCAATGAAACATATGTTGGAAATTGTGGCTTGTAGCCATCAATCAAAGCAAATGCAGGAGTTGTTTATGAAGGACTTTTTCCAGATTCTACAGGTTATTATTGTTAATTTTATTCTTGTATTCTTTTCTCGTATCGGATGCAAGTGAAGTTTATTGAATTTTCTTACTGCTTGTCATGCATGAATGTCATCCAAAACATATGGTTACTGATACAACACATCTGTCATGGCCATTTATCTTTACTAGCTTATGCGAAAGTAAATTATGCTTCCATAGAGCGTTGGCAGTTTCATATGGTTAATCTTATTTAGTTCAATGAAGGCCATCCTCTTTAGTTAGTTGGGGTTCTATGTGGAAACGTAAAGATGTATTCACTTTTATAGTTTTACTGCTGTCTTAAACACATGGCTCTTGTTCCTTCCCCTATCATTTTCATTATTCCATTGTCCACTAGTTCCATTTAGGCTAAAGTTTATTGGCAAATGCTGATGGAAAAGGATTTTCTTAGGTCACAGTCAATCTCAGACCCAAGTTAAGATTTGTTCTTGAAAAATATTCAGGAACTAGACAAATCAGAACAGTCCTGCTAGTTATGAAATGGTGATTTGTTAATTTCTTGCTGTTTCATCAACCTAAAGAGAATATAGGAAGGTTTGATAATGTGGAACTATAGATCCCTGCTTTTCCCCATGTGTATCATTTGTATGGAATATCTAGCTAGACATGTTTACTAGCATCACGTTGGGTTCTTTTATCTTCTCATTGAAAGTTGATGAATGATGATGCAAGTCTCAAGTGCTGCAGCTATCGGCTTGTTCTAGTTAAATGTTTTTTAATGTTTCTGATAACAATGAATATATCCTTGCTCTAAAGCTTAGATTCACTCTGGTTTTTCTCAACACCTTGGTACTGAGATTTTACTGAAATTTTTTCGTTTGGTATTTTGCGACATAGTCTAGTTGAGATCTTTCTCTTCATTATGTAAGTGTGCTAGTTTAGGCTTCTTAAGCATATATGTTTGTAAGCATAGTCAATTATATTTTTCTCATTTAACCATGCAATTAAACAGTTATCCAAAGTTTAATAGTTTTTCTGTTCCTCTGTTACAATTGATGTAGAGAACAGGCAAACCATACAAAATATCCCGACTGCAGTTGCCAATTGTCATTATCTCTTCACTCAATATTGTTTCTGAAGACCATCGTACTTATGGATCATCTGCTGCTGTAAGTTGATTCCTCTCTCTCATTCTCTCAAACGTTGGAATTACTTTCCATAACTATGTCATCATTACAATTTGATACCTCGTTTACTTGTTTGGGAATGGTGCCTTTTAATAGGCTGGGTGAATGAATTACATAAACAATAAACTGTAATATAGAAGACTGATCGACTTTTGTAATCTTTGTACTTGACACTAGCTTTCAGAACAACCATTGTACTCACAAAATCCCAAAAACATTGTACTTGAAAAAGGAACTTTGTTGCATCTTTTAACCTGAGTTGATGCATTTGACTCAACTTGCTGATGAGGCAATTTAAAAATTAAAACAAATGAGTGGTGGACTTTATTGACCATTGTATTCGGCACTTGGTTCCGGTGAAAACCAGACGGTCCCATTAAATCCCACATGGAGTAGGGTCCAGGCATGCTAAGATGCATGCATATCTTTCCTCTACCCCAAGGAGTAGAAAAGTCGTTTCCATGAATACCCATGTTTGTTAATGAACACTTTTGCACAAGTTCTGTATAAAACTTCCCTTTCTGTTTTTCCATTGAAATGATTTTACTTTTTTTTTACTAATAATTAATTTATTTTCTTAAAATATTTAAGAAAAAATAAAAATGATATTCATGTTAATATATATATTGATAAAGATTGAAGTGTGAATTGTTCAAAATGATGATATCTGGAAATCAAGTTATAGTAATCCACCAGAACTCATAGCTTGCTTGTTTAATGAAACAAAATTTGATTTTCAAAATGTTGTATTCTATTATCTTTTTAAATGCAATTATCATTTTTACAATGAAAAGCAGGTTTTCTTGTGTTCAAATATTGGAAATAACTCATTTTGTTGGTTCTTAAATATTTGATTCATATTATAATATTTGATTATTAGGAAGAAAAAAACATTTGTTCTTTTGAAAAAGATTGTGATTATTATAAAACGTTCTGAATTATAGGAAGTGGTTATAATATTTTATGAGATGCATTAAAGCTTTGAAAAATAGTTCAAGCACTAATTTCAGCATTGTAAACAGGAGGTGGAAATTTTTTAAAGTTTTGGGGGGCAAAGATGTTCACCATTTTGAAATAGGTTGTTTTTGTTTAATTTTTTTTGGTAATATAATGTGTTATTCTGAAATGAAGTGCCAAAAACAATGATTATACAAGTAATTATGTGTATTTAATTGGCCAAAAAAAGTTAATGTAACTGCATTAAGTCAGTTAAGAATATTTGTCCAAAAAGTTAACCTTTTTGAAGTACATTGCCTTTTTAGGATGTTGGCAAGTTCAATGGTTGTTTTAATTTTTGAAAGCTAGTGCTGACTACGGTGGGAACAAAAGTCAATCACTTCATGTGTATTATAGTCCAAACTTGGTAGTTATGGATGGTTTCACCGCTCTTCCCAGTAGAACTATGGTGATGATCTTCAACAAATTTCCATGCCTTTATGGTATCTAATCTTAATATTTCTTTCTTCGGGCTGGTAGCCAGGACGGCTTCGGGGAAGTGATTTTATAGTTAAGTTGGTATTTTTGTTTTGCTGATGACTTTCAGTTGAATTGTTTTTCCATGGTTGTTCTTCATGCCAGGTCAGTGTTAAAGAAAGTGTTTGGCAGTCTTTGGAAGAGGAGATGGTTCCATCATTTACTAATGCCAAGACTACGTGGTTGGATGTGCAGTCAAAGCTTCTACCAAACAAACTTAAACAATCAAATGTCTGTGTGGCAGGAGGTATGAAGGTGATGGTACTTTATAGTTGTAAAATATGGTTGAAAGTCTCTTGTGGTGGGACCATTTACCCTAACAGATTGGTATTTGTGGGTCCTTTTGGAGGCATTTGAGTATAATGGCATGGCCTAGTGGCTTACTGACATTTTAAAGAAGTTAGCTAAGTTATTTTGCTACTCATGTGCTTTTTAATGATCCTTAAGAACATGTTTGCCTTATTACCACACCAAATCAACATCTTTGGGTTCCTTTTCTGTGTCCTCCAAAAAGGATATATATTAACCCCATCTATATATGCAAGTCATGAACTGTTTTTTCGTGATATAACCAAGTTTCTCTCTCTCCTCCATGCATTCCAATTTACTGCCCTTCCACACCTGTGAGGGAATTATATTAACTTATTCCTTCCATCATTCTTTAAAATGTCTCTTCATCAGCCATAACTATCAGACCATTCTGGCACCAATTGTGACCATAAACATCAAAGTAGACGTTGGTGGTTTCTTAAATTTTTGTAACACAGGAAATATGTTAGTTATCTATCATGAATCACTTCTAGTTGTAAGTTTTGTTGTTCCTAAACGTAAACTGTAGATAAGGAAAATAATGTAATAAACTTATGGACAATAATTCATGTAACATAATGATGGGCGCTTGCAAATATATTGAGATAAGCGACTGGTAATACTCTTTGTATCTCAAAGTTACAAGTGCACATTCATTATCTGAGTTGAAATGGCGACATTCCCTTTTCACCTCAATAAGTTCGCAGTGTTTCTAAAGTTATGTTCAACTTTGGAGATTGTTGTTTCTTATCTTTTACGTATGTGTATTCTAACATTAATACTTCTTTTACTTGCAGAAGCACTTAAGGTGGAAATTGCATTCAAAAACCCCCTCCAACTCTATATCCCCATTTCAAATGTTACTCTAATGTGTGAGCATTCACCAAGTGAGACACTACCTGGTATGTTCAATTTTTTTTTGTTCACTAGACTTTTTCAATGATACTTCAATTACTTTCTTCTGCTTTCTCTCTCTCTCTTTCCCCTAAAATATTCTCCGATATTAGGATTTAACATATATGTTCTCCAAAAATTGATGATTATTTCACTGAATCAGATGCAAACAGCTCATCTTCTGTAAATCAGAGTGTTGAAGATGGGAAAGTAGCAACTGGAAGGTATATTCATTTGTTTGCTTTTAAACATTCCCAGATAGAATTTTTTGTTGCAGTACTTACTGCGACATACTTCCTTTTATTAATTTTTTTTTTGCTGAAGGGTTTCATTTTTAACATACCTCAAGTAGTTTGTGGTACCTGCTTGTGTTACTTGATTGTTGAGAAACAGTTCTCTTTTGATTGCAGGGAGCTCAACTCAGGCACGTCTCTTTTTACATTATCTGAGGTTGACATAATGTTAGCAGGTGGTGAAACGACAGTGGTGAGTTGACATTTGTACAGTGGACCAACTTTGGGAGCTTTTCATTCTCATTTGATTTCTGCTATTTTAACTTTATTGGCCGTTTGATTGATGCTTATATATTATGCATGTGACTTTAGTAAAAAAAAATACTCAACTTCTAAGGTAATGGTGCTGCCGAGGTTGATTGGTAGGTTGGTAATATAATAGCTTTACTAGCCTTTATAGTTTAAGGCTTATGAGATTTTTAGTTCGTTAATCCAATTTTTAATACTGGCATTGAGAACATTTTGTCTCAAATATCAAAGTTGACCTGGAAGTACAATGACTCCATTTTTGTCAGGCGTTATTGCAAGATGAGGTGGTGGCTGCTTCCATCGCCTAGGCACACACCCATCATTATAATAAGGTGTATGGTAAGCGGCAAAACTATATGATAGACCTCAGTGGGATCAAGGAAAAAGAAGCTGAAGTACGAGTCAATTGGTTCTTGTATACACATGATTTGTGGTAATTTAAAATCAATGGGGTTGCCTAAAAATTCCTTTTAAATCGTTGTTTCGTGAAAGAAACATTGGAAATCCCTTATTGTTTGGTCCGTTAGGTGTTCAGATCCTCCCATGTCCTTACCATGGCCATAGGATTGCTGGTCAACATATTTTGCTTTCTTTTTTGACCATGATATGCTTTATCTAAACAATGCTTATTTTACATTCATCAGAACACCAGTTTCTGATTAACCTTTTTGTTAAATTCTTTATGCCAGTTATCTTCTATTTGCTTAATACATGTTATATCTTCCTTATTTTTAATTTCAGGTTCAGCTAACTGTTATTCCTAGAAAAGAAGGCCGACTAAAAGTAACTGGTGTGAGTTGGAAACTGTCTGATTTGATGGTTGGCTTTTACACTTTTGAGTCTGACATGGTGAAGAAAAGAATTTCTAAAGGAAGAAGGAAAGCTAAGCAGCACACTGATAAACTGGAGTTTTTGGTTATCAAGGTTCTTGCATTCTCTCTTTTTGAACTGGAACTTCATAGTTTTATCTCTCCATTCTTCGTTGGGGAGGTTTTTGTTAATCTCTGCATTGTTTTTCTTTGTTTCCACTTATGAAGGCATGTACTGTTTTTCTGATTTTGGCATTTTCTGTTCAGAGCCTACCCAGACTTGAGGGTTTTATTAACAACCTGCCCAGTACAGTTTATGCTGGAAATTTACAACATCTATCACTGGAACTGAGAAACTCGTCAGAGATTCCTGTTAAGGTATGCTGTAAAATTAGCAACAGAATTTACCTGGTTTCCATTAAAGTCTTATGAACAACCACATGTAGCATTTATATGTAAATTCTTTGAAGTGGTGCAATTAATTTTTTTATTAAAAATTAGAACGATGAAAATACCCAATACGAGCCACAGATATTCACATACCCACCAATGTGGACCTTTTCTGAAGCGCTTCATTTATGTCTTTGTACTTCCATTGATATGAATGCTTGAACTTCTAAGAAGCTATATGTTTCCTATAACATCTCAATATGTTGAATTAGGTGATTACATTCTTCAACTTATTTAAGACTTTAATGGTTTTTGCATCTGATGGCAGAATCTAAAGATGAAGATCAGTCATCCTAGATTTCTCAACATAGGAAATCCTGAAGTATTGGATGTGAATTTTCCTGCTTGCCTTGAGAAGGGAAAAACCTCTGCACATAAAGATGCAGATCTTGACACCACTAAACAATCAGAGACTGTATTCCGTTTCCCTGAGGTCAGTGAAGGTCAATTTGTTTCATGATTTTGCTGATCATTGATTTAATTTTGGTGGTGACTGCTAATCTACTTTCCCTTCTGTTTCCAGGATACAGTAATTCATAAGGAAACTCCCTTCTTTTTGCCTCTTTGGTTTCGGGCTGCTACTCCTGGGAATGTATCTTTGTATCTCACAGTATATTATGAGATTGATGACAAATCAACTGCCATGCGATATCGCACTTTGCGTACACATCATATGTTAGAGGTATCTCTTGAATACAAAAGAATTGGATTTGATTTCTGGTGTCACATGTGCACATACAAATACCATTAGATAATAAAATCCTGAAGGGCAAGTGATGAACAAGGGTCCTATTTGATACTCGCAGCAAATGATTACTAAATTTTATCTTTTGAATGTGATGTATACTTGCAACATATCATTTAGACAATCATATTTTTCTATTGATGTGTATATCCGATTCTCATGTTAATCATCTCTGGCAGGTGCTACCATCTTTGGACCTCTCATTCTATATCAACCCTTGCCCTACTAGGTTGCAAGAGTATATTGTGCGGATGGATGTTATTAACAGGACAGGTTCAAGGAGTTTAAAGCTTCATCAATTGTCATCTGTTGGGAATGAATGGCAGATCTCTTTGATTGAATCCATTAACGACATTTTCCCTTTGGGAAACTTGGTAGCTGGTCAGGCTCTTTCTTGCTTTCTTAAGCTCAAGGTGGGTGCCTCAGTTATATTAATTCATTGCAGATGTTCATTTCTTGCAAAAAAAAATGGACTTCCATGGTTATTCTACATGCATTAATGACGAGATTTCATGAAGAAAAAGAAACCATAACTAAAAACCTAATTCAACCTTAAGATTAGTGTCTATAGCCATGGATTCTCTAGTGTGAGTGGGTGATGACTAATGGGAGAGAGTAGGAATTGTGGAATTTTGTGTCAACCTTTAGAACCGTAAGGGTGAAGCAGTCCTTTTGCTTCAAGAAAGATCAAGTTCATGGATCATGGGACTAGGAGCAAGTATAATGTTTTTTTGTTCATCCCCACTAAACTTGGATCCAATTATGTTTCATATTTGTAAACTTTCATGTTGACGAAGATAATAGTTTGTTAAATATAAAAGTTCCTACACATTATGTTCTCTTAGAGGGGATGTAGTATCCGATCTATAAAACATGATGAATAGTTGCTTAAGGGTGTGATTTCACACACATGAAAGTTCCTCTAGGTGGATGTACAGGGTGGTGCGTGTGTGGGAAAACCTTTTTATTTTAAAAGATAGAATCAAACAACCATACATGCATCTTTTATGCATTGCATACTGCTCTACCACAAAATTGACCTTTACCTTCCACCAAAGAAAGAAAAAAAGGGATCGATCAGACCTGCTTCTTCCGTTTGAAGAAAGGAAGGATCCCAAAGAATCGATCTTTCTTTTAGTTGTTGAATCTCTGCTATGGGATAGTCTAATATGTAAATCTTTCAAAAAGTATTATCTTGGAAGATTTAACACATTGGTGTGTAAATCAAACACTTCAGGAAACAATCTCTCTAGTCCTATACCCTACATCCAGGTGGGATATACTGGGTGCGTTTAGTTTGTTTATGTAAATCAACACAAAGACGACCAGTTTTTTCGTGGACTTCTTATTTTTATGTTAAAAGAAGATCTAGGCATTATATTTATAGTTTCATACTTGCTTTTGAAAGCTTGAATTAGGACTTCAACCCACTCATTGGGTTAAAGTTCTGTATACATACATCATGTCGATGTGCATGCCTAGAGAGGAAAGGGTTGGTTTTTCATAGTCGCCTACAAGTACAACTTTTTTCTCTTTCCTATGTTAGCAACATACTTACTACCCTTTATTGCCTAATATATATATATATATATATATATATATATATAATATATGACATATCATGACTACTTGTTTTACCGGTTACAGAATGTGAAAATAACAGAAACTGCTACAGAAGAGACCTCTACTGCCAGAGGTGATGGAACAGATGTTTGGTTGGGTTATGGCAGCAGTGAAACAATTTTTGATACACGACGCTCTCCTCTTGTCAATTTCCACCATTATGAACGAGTGCATCAGAAAACATCACATCAGGTTGAATAATAATTTCTTCCCACAAATTCTAACATGTTATAAAGCAAATGATTCATGTTTCAGGATTCATTATGAAGTTTCTGCCACCACCTCTAGGCTTCTAAGTTCTAACTGATGACTGAACGTGGGCTGGTGACTGGTGAAAGAATGACTTGAATATTATTGTTGTCATTATTATTATTTTAGGGATTACGTGTTCATTAAAATGGAAATTTAAAATAAGTAATTAGCTATAAATCGTCTCACATTTGTCTGAAGTTAGGATTTAATCTTACTTTTACTAGATCAAATCTTAGACAGAATCTTGGTTCAGTTAGCGAACATTTAGCATGATGTACCCCATATCTGCTGAGAAAGGAAATCCGGCTGCTTCTTAGAGAAATTTAGAACACTTATTTTAGAAAAAGAGCGAACATCGAAGTCAATATCTGCTGAGAAAGGAAATCCGGCTGCTTCTTATTAGAGAAATATAGAACAACAAAAAGAATGAACACCGAGTAAATATCTTTATCCTGATTATTATCAGACTAGGGGGCTGTTTGGTTGGTTTCCCATTAAGTCCTGTATCGATAAAGCTGTCTCTGTGGAATCTGTTTGTATAGATTTATGATGTTTGTGTTTGGAAAGGAGCGTGTTTTTTAATTGGGAGGGCAGGTTTAGAAAAACTTTACTTTCTGCGTAAAGCTCCCATCTAGAAGCTTACCGAATAAGCCACCTTCTATATCATTAAGCCAATACCAAACAGTCATGTATAGCTGACCAAATAAGCTGCGAGTCCCATTAAGCTCTTCAAGCTGCTGACAAAGAGACACTAAAATGCATTATGTATGTATCAGGAACATCTAAACACAGTCGACTTCATGTTGATCTCCCAGATGGAGGAAGGCGAGAACAGTTCTTCTGAGCTCCCTACCACCCCACAAATCTTTTCGCACCATGCTTGCCATTGCAGGCAAGACCACTTAAATTCAAACTTATCCAAATTGAAACACATCACAATCGAACTTATCCAAATTGTCCATACTTTTACTACTGTTTTTGCAGTGTTTCAACCAAGAGACCAATATGGTGGTTACTGGACGGGCCTCGGATCGTTCACTACAACTTCTCTGATTCTTTCTGTGAAACAAAACTCAAGATGACGCTTCACAACTCGTCAGGTTTTGTTGCTTCTGTTCGTGTTAACACATTTGATTCCCCTCCCGGTAGCGCCCCATCCGGGAGCAAACTTGGTTGGCACGATATGTCCAGTCCACCTATCGACATTAGAGTTCCAGCACCAGATATATCTGGAAGCAGTACAGGAAAAGCAGTGTCGCTAGAGTCGGTTCCTCCTTTCATTTGGTCAGGATCGAGTACGACCCGCGTGAAACTTGAACCAAATTCCACGACCGAGATATCTCTACTGGTCACAACGTTTGCACCTGGGACCTACGATCTCTCCAACTACACGTTGCATTGGAATCTTGAAGAGTCGAGCAATGGCCGGGAAAGGGAAGGTACATGCCAAGGGCATCCATTTTACTTGACCATATTGCAAAAGGAATGAATGAGCATTTTATGGAGATGGTGTAGTGTACTAGTAATTCAGTGTAAAATTTGTTGTTTAAAATGTGTTTATAGAACAAAATAGAGAAAGAGTTGTGTTGAAAATGGAGGAATCACATGGGTATTATTTTTGTTCACAGGTTAATAAAAACAACAATGGAATGGTTCAAGTTTTTTGGTGTTTTATAATTTAATTATTAGCTCATGCCATTTTTACAAACAATCTTTTATTTGTAATCTTGGTATGCAGACAGGACAGGATTGGAGGAAGGTTTTAGGGTTTTTAAATTGATATCTAATTCTTACCTTTAAGTATGAAGAACTAAAACAACTATGGATCAAAAACAACAGGAACAAAAATAACATAAAATTTTTGATTAAAAAAACAGGAATAACTATAAATTGTAAGTCACAGAAATAATCGTAATTTCAAAATCGTATAAACGAAAGTAACAAATTTCATAAACTACAAGAACTAAAAACATAATTTACTCTAAATTCTATAATTAATTTGTAGTTTCTTGTCTCCCATAAGATGATGGCAATTGGCAATGTCATAATGTATGATATCGATGTGTTTGGACCTTTTGTTTTGAAATACAGGGAAAGGATGTTGAATAATACGTACCGACTATTTCACTTTGAATTGGATATTTTTAAATTATGTGTAAAATATCAAGCATCATTAATAACTAAAAGTTTATCCGTGTCATATGTTTTGAAGCTAAAGTTAAAAACTTGAACACTTGATTCTATTTCATTATTCGTATCCCGTAGGTAGTATTATAAGGCATTAGTTGGGATCAACACGTAATTTGTATTTATCAGTTAATTATCGGTTGATTATTATAGAGTCCAAAGTCAGAGCTTTTAAAAATTGTGTATATGCAAACTAAGCAATCGTAATGGTAAGCTTAAAATTTAAGAGATATAATAAACATATAGCAAATATTTTATAATATATTAATATAAATAAATAATCATATTAGTATATATATATATCTATACTATATTATAAAACATTTGGCCAAAACTCTTAAAACTCTTAAACTCTTAAAAACTCTTAAACCCGTTCATTTCTATCCGATTTCATCCCATATCTGAATTTGTATAACTAACTGCAGATAAACACAATCAAATACATGATAAACATCTTATTTTAAATATAAAAAATCTAAAATATAATTAAGATAATCATTGAGTTCTAACAGAATACTTAATTATTATCTTTATAAAATGTTATATTATTGAACCAAAAATAAATTATTTCATTATTAAACTTAAATTAATTTATACTATATTATAAAGCATTTGGCTAAAACTCATAAAAACACTTAAAACTCTTAAACTCGTTCATCCCTAAACGATTTCATCC
>NC_037538.1:5057175-5064925 GCF_001531365.2 Cynara cardunculus var. scolymus
AATTTCAAATAGTTAATTTGATACTAATATCAATATATTTTTGTCAAATTTTTATGATGTCTTCAAATATATATTTTATTCAAAAATAAAAACATCATCATTTTCTCAAAATCACATAAAGCCATATTATAACATTGACTGAGATAAAAAATAAAATGAAATATTAAAATCACGATGTATCTCGCTGCATTGCGCGAGTACGTTTCTAGTATATATAGATATATATGATCAACATTTGGAAAATACAGTTAAAAATTGAAAAATAAATATATTGTATCAAATTAAAAAAATAAAATACTTATAAATTATATCTTAATTACCGTTGTATATGTCTAATGAATCAATTTTATTTTGGTAAAATATGTTTACAGATTTGTTTACTTACGATATTAATTTATCTGATTGAAGGTAAACTGCAAAAACATGTTATAAAACGTACTTCAATTATATTTTTATTTTCAAAAACATATTTTTTAAATATATACAAACCTGATATTTTTTTCTAGTAATTAAGGATCCTGCTACTTTACTCTCTTTACTACTTTTTTTTTTAATTATCATCGTTTGTTTGGTTTGATTTGATTTTTTCAAAAAATATTTTTCAAGAATATTTCTAAGAAATGTCGACTTTTTTTTATTAACTTGGATATTCAACTCGCTATGCGAGCCGACTAATCCCAGAGCGACCACCTGTTTTGCAAATAGTCCGGAGTCACCGTATTTGAACCTCCGTGGCCAGAAGGAGATTTTTATTCTTCCTTGGATTTGAACCTGGAACCTCCTACTACTTTTGACCTTTGGAGTCAAGTTCAAACCAGTCAGACACCACCCTTGTGGTTAGAAATGTCGATTTTGAGATGTACTTTAAAAAACACGTCAAATTTTACTTATGATGTGTTAGCGTCATGATACCAGTATCTACTAAAATATACATTTTTCAAACAATATATCCGTAAATATGTTATTTAAAAGATATATAGGGTGTTGATATATGCACCTCTTTAGGTCAAAATCATTTTAAATTATACATTGAAAATCGATATAGATAGGTATGATGCATTTAACCATGATATAGACGATTAAATTTCGGTAATGAAGATAAAAGTGTTGGTTTTGTGTTGGTAATAGAAAATTTGAATTCTTTATATAGTGGGGTTGAGGAGGAAAAAAAACAAAATTGAATAGTGTTGTATTTAGAAGGAGCAAAAAAAATAAAAAAATAATATTGGATCCAGGTTGGGCCCTTACGCACCGCGCACCAGCCAGTGCGTAAGGGTGATCATGAGGGTGGTCAAGTGAGAGTCCTCACAGCCCAGGCACAACAACACAATTATTAGAGGCGCGCTCTCGACGTTCTGTATATGAGTCTCTTCAAACAACGCTTATTGCTATTGAGAAACAAGCGGGCAATTTCTTCGCAAAATTGTGCTTCGAGTCACATCATGAAAGTTAAAAATATAATTTTTAAAATTTATAGAGTTATTTTTGTCAAGTTCCCGAAAAAAAAGCTATGTGATAAGATCACGTTCAATGAAAGACATATATCCACTGTTTATTTGTTAAGATATTTTCTGAAGGAAGTGATAAATAAACTAGAAGTGTTTTCGTATAAGAAATTTTTTTTTTTTTATTAATTTGGATATCCAATATGCTATGCGAGCCGACTAGTTCCAGGACGACCACCTGCTTTGCAGATAGTCCGGAGTCACCGTATTTGAACCTCCGTGGCCACAAGGGGATTTTTATTTCTCCTTTGATTTAAACCTATGACCTTCTGATACTTTTGACCTTTGGAGTCAAACTCAAACCAATCAAAATATTTATAGTAATGGAACTTTTAAAAATCTCATTTGTTATATTTTTTTCTGTTACATCATCATCACTTCGACAAAATAAAATCCTTGGTAGAACTCCACAATATAGGTTATTATAAAAACCCATTTTCCATTTTCTTTTAATTTATAAAATATAATTACATTTATAGATTTTTATATAAATTTAATATATATACTAGAAGGGTACTCGACAATGCAGCAAGATACATTTCGATTTCAGTGTTTCGTTTTATTTTGTCCCCCTTGTCGATGTTATAATACGATTTTATGTGGTACTGAAAAAACGATAATGTTTTTTATTTTTTGAATAAAATATAAATTTGAAGGTATCACAAAATTTTGAAAAAATATATCGATTTTAGGGGCTGTTTGGCAATTGCTGAATGGTTTGATGCAGAATGGTTAAGTGGTCAGAATGGTTAAGAGGGTCAGAATAGTTAAGTATTGAATGAAATAATGTTGTGTGGTAACAGTTCTCTGAATGACAACAAATTATCAATTTAACCCTCTAAATGATTTAGTACTGAACGAAAGAGAGCTGTTTGGCAGATATTTGAATAAAACAATTATTTTACAAATATAACTACATATTTCATATTAATCCAAACAAACGTAACATTATTAGTTTAAAACAATAATTGATTTATAATTACTACTCAACATCAATTAATGAAGTAAGAACCAGTAGCAAGAACCATTAATGAAGTAAAACCAGTAGATAAAACCAGTAGCAAGAACAGTAGGAAAAACAATAATTGATTTATCAATACTACTTTCAACATCAATTAATGAAGTAAGAACCAGTAGCAAGAACCATTAATGAAGTAAAACCAATAGGTAAAACCAGTAGCAAGAACAGTAGGAAAAACAGCAGCAAGAACCATTAATGAAGTAAAACCAGTAGGAAAAACAGTAGCAAGAAAGTAGGACAAAACAGCAGCAAGAACCAAACTAAACAGTAGCAAGAACCAGACTAAACAGTAGCAAAAACGATAGCAAGAACAGTAGCAAGAACCAGCCTGAAATCAGTCACTAAACACAGAAACCGCCGGCCTGAAATCAGTCACTAAACACCGAAATCGGCAAGAACCAAACTAAACACAGAACCGGCGAGATTCATAAATATCGACAAAAGGAAAGAAAGAAAATGGGTCCACATGAAACCTGTGAGAGATAGCTCGGCGGAGAGATAGAGAGAGAGAGGATCGTCGGGAGGAGGCGATAACGCGGCGGAACTCGGCGGAGAGATAGAGAGAAAGGATCATCGGCGTGGGAGGAATGTGATAGGAGGCGATGGAGGCGTGAAAATGAAGTGGGAGGAATGTGATAGGAGGCGTGAAAGGGAAGGGCAAATAAGGAAGAAAATGGATCTGAATCATTAGGCAAACCTTTAGATGCTAAATCGTTAAGAGATAATTGTCACCATTAAGAGGTTAAATTTTTTATGTCAAACAACCCCAGCCTCTTACCGATTAAGAGGTTCCCTCTTAATGTCACCATTAAGAGGCTACTAAACAGCCCCTTAGTATTAAATTAAATATTTAAAAGTTCTTTTTTTATGTAATTTCTTTATATTATAATTTAATTTAGATATAATAATGGAGTCATTTATTTTTGGTTTAATAATATCATTCTTTTAAAAAGATAATAATCAATATTTTGTTAGAATTCAATGATTATTCTAAATATATTTTAGATTTTTTATATTTAAAATGAGATATCTCTCCGGTATTTGATTATGTTTATCTACAGTTAATTACACGAATTCAAACACGAAGTTTTAATAAGTTGTACATACACACATTTTACTTGTAATCTTGAATTTTAAGTATATGTATCAATACATAGTACTTAATGCATAAAAAATGAGTTTTAAGAATTTTTATTAAATGTTTTATAATATAGTATAGATAAAGATATTATAAGATTATAAAAAAATTCAAATATAATTTATTAACTTTCAGTTTTTTTTTTAATTTTAATTTGTTAATATATATATATATATATATATATATATTATTTAAGTTCTAATAAAAACTTGTGATTAGACAATAATTTATGTCCCACAATGAAAGTTCTTATAAAAATCCTAACAGGAACCTCAAAAAGAACTTCCAATATCGATGCTCTAATACAACATGATATGGTTTGATATCAGGATTGAAATTTTGAATCCTCAATCTCTGAGGGATTTACGTTTTGCTCTGTTCCCTTTCCCTCTCAATTTTACAGTTTTGTATGGTTTTAACATAATGAAGGAGTCATCGGTTGGTTATCAGTTTTATAAAGAAAACAACTCTATTGATATGATTGATTACTTACGCTGTATTTAAATGTGTGCTAAAAAGGTATATACAATGATAAGTTATTAAATTGAATTTTAAGATAATTAAAAACATCAATTAAATATATTATTAATATTAGTAAGAATATTCTCATGATCAACGGTCAACACTTTGAAATCATAATGAACAAATGGAAAAGTATATATTAATATGATAATCAAAAGAAATAGAATAAAAAATATTGGTTTTTTTTTCATATAATTTGTTTGATTAAAATAATAATTATATAAGACTTAAGTTTTTTATTAACTTGGATATTCAACTCGTTATGCGAGCCAACTAATCCCTGGAAGACCACCTGTTTTGCAAATAGCCCGGAATTATTGCATTTGAACCTTCATGGCCACAAGAGAATTTTTATTCCTCCTTGGATTTGGACCTGGGACCTCCAGATATTTTTGATCTTTGAAGTCAAGCTCAAACCAATCAGACACCACATTTGTGGTACTTTTTGATGAAGTGTGCTTTTTGGTTTTTCATTTTTTAAAGGTTCTTTTCTTCTTCTTCTGAATCTCTCTTTAATGAATATCTAATTTCATAAATAACTCAGTCATCCATGTCATTCATAGAAACGATACAAACCAATATCACTCGTCAGTCTACTCTACTGAATATTTCGTTCCATAAATAAATCGATTGTTTCGTAATATAAAATATTGATTATAATTAATAAACTTTAATAATTTTTTTAGATATTCAAATCATAATAAATAAATTTTTATTATTTATATAAATATCTTAATAACTGATTTATATAAATGACATATTTATAAATAATAAATTATAAGAACTGAAATAGTAATTTAATTTCCTCTATTTTCTATTTAATTTCGTTTTCAGCCTCTTTTGTACACTTACGTAGTGTTTTGAGATTCCCTTCATATTAAAATACCCATACAACGCAATTATTGAAATTAAAAACTTATTTAAAATAATATTATATTAGTTATTAATATAAACATTATATAATTTCAAATAATTATTCTAGTTTAGAAAATAGTGTAACTAAAATTATAAACAATTAAGTTAATTTTGTATTTACTATGAATTTATTTTAGATAATATATTAAAATAGTCGTTTTTTATGGTCGGTTTTATCTTCTAGTTTACCAAAATAGTCATAGGTCTGTAATTGAGAACCATGTTAAAAAATTACACTTTTTCCCAGGTCCGCAAAAAGATTTACAGTTTTTACCCATGTTTGCGTTTTTTTTACATTTTTCATCTAGGTCCTCAAAGAAAAATTAAAAAATTGCAGAGTTATGACTATTTTACTAAACCTTGTAAAAAAGTGGTTAAGAAATAAAAACCAACCGATAAAAATAAAAAATTTAATAAATTTTCCATCTATTTTTTAAAATTTTAAAATCAGTACCAATTTTTATATTTCATTTTAAACTTCGTTATAACGACTTTCGAGGTATTTTATTTATTCCAATAATTTTATATTATAAATATTATAATAAAAAATAATTATAAAATCGTCCCTAAACTTTATAATAATCCATCTAATGTCATTAATAGTCTGACTCCATACAGGTCCCCTTAAAGTTTCAGTTTATTTGTACGGATTGTCTCTGATTTAAATTCTTTCGGTAATTGTCATCACGTGCTAGTTACGTATCAGACATTTTAGTCATTTTACAACATTCGTAAAATTTATTAATATACACATATATTAAAAGATTTAAAAATGTTGCAAAATGACTAAAATGCCCCTCGTGTGATTTGCAGACACTTAACGACTCACATTCATGAAGGTTAGAAGTATGGATGACCATGTAAGGGAATTTAAAAGTGGGAGAACTAATACGAAATTAGAATAATAACGACTAGGCTAGTAAATGAACAAGAACGAAGGTTTATTCGTGTTCGTTCATTTAATTAAACCAAACAAATAAATAAACAGATTTTTTTTTACGTTCATGTTCGTTCGTTAAGAAAATTTGTTTGTCGGGTTTGTTCATTAAGACGCTAAATGAACGTACATAAACACTTTTAGTTGAAATACATAAAACCACAAATATTAGTACCCAATGTATAATCAGAGTGGTTAATAACGCATGTAAGTATGATGACATTGAGCTATGCGGCTCTTTTTTGTGGAACATCCACTTTTTCAAACAATTAAGCCTTCATCATGGGAATAAATAGGCTTGTTGATGTTTAGGGTGCGTTTGGTACACTGGACAGGGACAAGGACAGGACAGAACATGACAGAGATCCCTGTCCCATGTTTGGCATGAATTTTATGTGGAACAAAGTGGAACAGGCTTGTTCCACCCCTACCCCACGAAACAGGGTGGAACAAGGTGAAACAGACTTATATTTTACCAATATAATCTCAAAATAAAACTTAATTCTCTTATAAAACATTAAATATGTCTCTCTTTTACATTTCATTCATTTTTTAAATTTTATTTATTGTATTTTATGTTTTTTAAATTTCATTTTACTGTCCTCAAAATATTATTTTTATACGGTTTCTATATTTTTATTAATTTATGTAATTTATTATATAGTAATAATAAAAAATAATGTAGAAAAGAGATAAAAATAAAAATAGAAAACCACATAAACTTTTTATTTGGTGTCATTTTAATTGTTTTGACGAAAACTTCAAATGATATATTTTGTTATAAAAAAAATTATTATATTATAATTTAATATATTACATAAATTGTTTTCTTGATTTTATCACCGTCAAACGTATTGTATAAAGTTCACACATGCAATTTGTTGTTTTCGATGAGTTTTGTATGTTTTTCCTTGATCAGAGTAGTAAATATTCGATTTTGATCTTACAGGAGTGACTGTGCAGATGATAGGTGAGTTCTTTTGTTTTTTTCTGGAATCCAAGTTTTGTAAATGTGATGATACTATATGAGATCACTAGCCAAATTGTTTTTTTGATGCTTATATTTTATTTACTATTTGATATTTAATCCATTTTAATTGATTATGCGCTTGTTGGTAGTAGTTTTTTTTTCTTAGTATGAAATGCATATAGATTTGTTTCGACAATGGATTCTTGATGCTTATATTGTGTTTACCTTTTTCATATATCATTAGTTGATTATGAAATCATGTGTTTTTGCAAATATATTTTTTGCAAGTAGTAATGGTTTGATGTAAGTTATACTTTGCACACCGTATTTGTTAACATTTATATTGATTTTTTAGTGAAAAAAAACACTAAACAACTAACTGAGGGTAAATTGGTCATTTTAATCAGTTCTGTCCAGTCCGATCATGTCTTACCAAACGCTGAACAACTGTCTTATTTTGTCCTGTTCTATCATGTTCTGTCATGTCCTGTCATGTCCTGTTCTGTTCTGTTCTGTCATGTCTGCGTACCAAACGCACCCTTAATGAACAAAAAACAACTACCATTACTTATCATTTTGTTCATACCGGATAACTTAAAAGGGATAAACTAGAATATGAAAAATTTAAATTAAATTAATGATCTTACATATTAAAGTTATGATATATATACACACACATACACATACATACATATATATATATATATAGAGAGAGAGAGAGAGAGAGAGAGGGGGGGGGGGG
>NC_037538.1:5064946-5104234 GCF_001531365.2 Cynara cardunculus var. scolymus
AAGACAAAGTATTTTGCTCGCAACATGTGGAAAAAAAAAAAAAAAAAAAAAAAACTGAAGAACAATCTGATAACCATTCATCTGGACAATATGCACATGTGCATACAAGTCATTGAAGCTGTTTTATGGTTTTTATGCACGTGTGCATGTTATACACATGTGCATATCATACAAATTGTTAACAATTATTTGTATACACATGTACATACCGTCCAAATGAACGGTTACCAGCATGTTGCTTAATTTTTTATTTTTTTTTACAGTTTTCTCCTTAACTTTACTATCTATACTATATTATAAAGCATTTGACAAAAACTCTTAAAAACTATTTTTTATGCATGAAATATTGTGTATTAATGCATATTACTTAAAATTTAAGATTATAAGTWAATTGTGCGTAAGTATAACTTATTAAAGCTCCATTTTTGAATTTATATAACTAACTGCAGATAAACATAATCAAATACATGATAAACATCTCATTTTAAATATAAAAAATTTAAAATATGATTAGGATAATCATTAAGTTTTACTCATTATCTTTATAAAATTTTATTGTTAAACCTAAAATAAATTACTTCACTAAATCGAAAAAACATTATCTTTCTCAAAACCACATAAATCGTATTAAATCAACAGAGACAAAAAAATAAAACGAAACATTAAAATTAAGATATATATCGCTACATTGTGCGAGTATCCTTCTAATATATATAAACAAATTTAAACGAACAAACATTCACAAACTCAAGAAACTAATCATGTTTATTTTGGGTGTGTTTGGTATTAGACAGAAGACATAATAAGATATGACAAGATAACTGTTTAATGTTTATTAAAACAAAATTAGACATGACAAAACATATAAAATGACCAACTTACCAACTATATCAATCGGTTCATTTACAATCAATTGATATAGTTTAGTATCCTTGAGGGATGATTTAGTAATTGAGTGTAACAATTAGAAGAATTATTAAGGACAAAAGTTGCAGTCCATTGCCGATTCTTGCATTTCCCCCTTTTACGCGGTCAACAAAACGTCTCTTTTGCTCCATGACCATGAGCACTTTCTCAGCTACTTCTTCATCGTTGACTTTTTCATAATTGAGCAGCCGTACCTGTCCAGGCAGCCATTGAAGAGCTCTCCCTTCCCGCGGCTTCCATTTCTCTATCTATACTCGTCTTAATTTCATTCTGTTTACTCAATAACTTTCATTTGTTGCCCAATTTGAAAAAGAAAAGCTAAAGCAAAGATGAATGATCTGTTTTCTGGATCGTTCTCTCGTTTCCGCAGCGAAGAGCCATCGCCGCCGTCTCATCATCAGAACAACATCGAGATGACAGGTAACATGCCCTCCACTGGTGGTGTCAACCTTGATAAGTTCTTTGAAGATGTTGAGGCGATTAAGGATGAGTTACGAGCACTTGAGACGCTGCATAATCAGCTTCAATCGTCTAACGAACATAGCAAAACCCTACATAACGCTAAATCTGTGAAAGAGCTTAGATCTAAGATGGATAACGACGTCGCTATCTCACTCAAGAAGGCCAAGTTCATCAAAGTCCGTCTCGAAGCCCTAGATCGTTCCAACGCCGCCAATCGTAGTCTCCCTGGATGCGGACCTGGCAGCTCTTCAGATCGAACTCGGACCTCTGTAGTCAACGGCCTCCGTAAGAAACTCTCTGATTCGATGAACTCCTTCAACGATCTGCGTAATAAAATGGCTACAGAGTACCGTGAAACCGTCCAGCGACGGTACTACACCGTCACCGGCGAAAATCCGGACGAATCGACAGTAGATACGCTGATCTCCACCGGACAAAGCGAGACTTTTCTGCAAAAAGCGATTCAGGAGCAGGGGAGAGGGCAAGTGATGGACACAATCCTTGAGATCCAGGAACGACACGACGCCGTTAAAGAGATCGAGAGGAATCTGAAGGAATTGCATCAGGTGTTTATGGACATGGCGGTGCTGGTGGAGAGTCAAGGGGAGCAATTGGACGATATTGAGAACCAGGTAAACCGTGCCAGCTCGTTCATCAACCGTGGTACCACACACTTACAGGTTGCACGTAAGCATCAGAAAAACACCAGGAAATGGGCCTGTTTTGGGATTGTTTTAGTGTTGATTGTCATTCTTATTATCATACTCTCCATCAGGCCTTGGGAGAACAGCGGTGGCGGTGGAGGTGGCGGCAATAACAATTCCACACCTACCTTATCACCACCACCGCCTCCACCACCGCCATCCACTTGACACCATCGCATTTGGTCACTACTGCAAGTGGTAAATTGGTGTTTCTCGTCCTTGGTGTCTATCATTACTTATTTTTTTAAAAGATGAGTATACATTTCTCAAATTTTTATGATACTTGTTTTTTCGATTATTGTATTTACTTATGAGAATTGTATTTATTTATGGAGAGATTAATTTATTTATGTAAATAAGTCATCATTGTTAACTTGTCAAGTTTTTTAGGAGTCTATGTCAGCTATATATAACTATTTGATAGCAACTTAATGGTATAAAAAATGATTTACCCAGTAAGTTTCTAGGAGGAGTTTTATTTACAAAGTCAAGTTTTTTTTATACTTGTCCCTCCGAATTTAAAACATGCTTTTTTCATCTATGAAACACACCATTGCAAACAAAAATCTTCTCAATTTACATAAACAGATTAATCTACACCACAGTTTTATCCATTGTGGACTTAAACGAAAAATCAATCAAATAACCCCATATGTCCTAAAAGTGTATGATCGAGACTCGAGACACATGATTAGATTAGATGTAACATTTGAATGTAACATTACTTTTTAATGGAAATATGAATTATAGGATTCGGACGATATTAATTTTTTTTTTCTTAACGAGACTCTTTGTAGAAATCTTCAACAATATGTATAACGTTTTTTTAAGAAATTATTTTCCATCTTGTAAGGGATCATATAACCGAAGAAATGTATTTTTTTTAGATTTTAAAATGAATCACAATATCAAAATCTAACCGTACAAATCATTGCAAAACCGGTTTAAGGTTTTAAAAGAATAATAAAATATATTAGAATATACATGGTTTCAAATCAGAACATCATAATTTTAAGAAAATATGAAAACATTCATAACACATTTGATAGATTCATATGAGGAGACATGGTGTTCCATAAATGACTTGGCGTGATACCTAAGTCGGGCCAAAAGTCATCTCTACTTAGTATCATATGTGATATGAGAGATGTAAACGAGCCGAGTCGAGTGACGGGTTATTTGAGCTTGGATCGAAAGAAATATCGGGCTCAAATATTTTTTCAATATTTAGGCTCGAGTTCAGATAACTCGTTCTTGCATTTTTATAAGATAATAATGTCGTTTGAACAAACCCGTGTCAAAGTATTTTATCCATTGACATAAAATCTTATCCGATAAATGAAAAATAAGAGT
This sequence comes from Cynara cardunculus var. scolymus, assembly GCF_001531365.2. Taxonomy (NCBI): domain Eukaryota; kingdom Viridiplantae; phylum Streptophyta; class Magnoliopsida; order Asterales; family Asteraceae; genus Cynara; species Cynara cardunculus. The sequence goes on from NC_037538.1 coordinate 5,068,393, forward strand.
CGATAAATAGATTTCATTTAGATAAGTCAGAACCGTGTCATGTAACAAAAAGTTGTATTTTCCTGAACGGGTAAAATGACACCATGCTACATGTAAATTTCAAATGGAACCCTAATGTTTAAATAGACGCTCGAAAACAGAAATTCCTTCTTCCCGGCTAAATCCTGCACTCTAGGGTTCGCAATTAATCTCAATCCATGGCGACACTTCGAATGATAGGCATGACTCTTCTACTTCGTTTTATTGTGTATAGACCACTCCATATTGTTTAATTTACTAACATTTATGATTTGCTTGCTCTGATTCGGTTCAATTTCAAACAGACATTGCCGTTAACTTCACAGGTTAGTGTCACTAGAGTCGATTCGTTTTATTTCAATGATTTTTTCTTAATTGATTGATTATTTTTACGATATTGATGCAGATAGTATGTTCAAGGGTGTATATAATGGAAAACAATGCCATTTACCTGACATTGCAGCAGTTTTAAGTAGGGCTTGGGGCGCTGGCGTTGATCGAATTATTGTAAGTTCCGGATTTCCTCGTTCATTTATCTGTTACAATCGAAATTACGTAGTAAAATCATTGAACAGTACTTCGACGGCTCTTATGTTTGTGCAACTTAAACTATGTTGCTACAGAATGACCATTTTATCTGTGGCTTTCAGATGAAAACAAATTGACTTCAGGATTTACATGCATTTACTGATTGATGAGAAAAAGATCCGTAACTTATATGTAATTCTCTCAGTGCGGGAGTGTACATTTATCTTGATGCATTTCCATGTGGATCAAAATTTACCATTATCTTTGGTACAATGCTTCAAAATGATCACTTTGTTCTTGCGGCTTCTTTTATAGTGCAAAAGTAATTTAATTTAGCTAAGATAGTTGGAAGACTATTCTCTATATCCCTTGTTTATAATCTGGTTCAAATTGTGTATGAGCTTCCGAACATTGAAGGGATGTCTTTATTGCAGGTCACGGGAGGATCACTTGAGGAGTCGAGGGAAGCTTTAGCTATTGCTGAAACTGATGGTTAGTCAATGTGTGTGCTGATTTGCTGTATATTTTTACCAATTTCGTATTATTGGATTGGATTTTTTTGTTAAGATACTTGGGAGTGGTATAGTACTGAGGGTTCAATGTTTGTGGCAGCAAGACTATTCTGTACAGTTGGAGTGCACCCAACACGATGTAATGTGAGTTTTTTTTCTTTGTTGTTAATCTTTCTTATCCTGTGAATGTGAAGATATATGTAGTTATGATTCTTTTAATCATGTTCAGGAGTTCGATGAGAGTGGAGATCCCGAAAAGCATTTTCAGGCACTGTTGTCACTGGCTAAAGAGGGAGTTGAGAAAGGGAAGGTAAGATCAATATGAAGGCTAAAAGTGTTGCTTCACCTTAAGTCCTGAAATTTATGATTTGTTTGAGCAATGTCTTGTCTAGCTTGCAAGGATCTGCAACTTAAGTCTTTCTCAAAGTTCATGATGCCGCTTAATCTTTCAAATTCTGAGAGTTGTTATTGTCTAAATTGACAAAACTATTAATGAAATCTTATATTTTTGAAAAGGTAGTGGCAGTTGGTGAGTGTGGATTGGATTATGACAGAACTCACTTTTGTTCACCGGAGATTCAAAGGAAGTATGTGATGCTTGAAGCAGAAATGAGCTATATGTAAAAATGCTAATTGTAGGGCTGAATAGCCTTCACAAAAGAGTTGGCACATTAGATGCTATGATTTATTGGGTATGTTTCTCATTTACACTGTTATCACTAGGTACTTTGAGAGGCAGTTTGAATTAGCACATCTCCTGAAGCTTCCAATGTTTCTTCATATGCGAGCAGCTGCTGGGGATTTCTGTGACATTCTGGAGCAAAACAAGCAGAGGTGTGGATGGATCTTCCAGAGACTAAGCTATGTTGTCTATTGTAGTTTACACTCTAATTTGTTCTGCTACCTTTTCTGTTGGTGCGTATCTATGATACCTGTTTATAGTCTCAAAAAGACATTAGGTATACAGCTTCTAAGTTCTATCAAATAACAGACTATATCTACAGTGAAACCTTTTACTCTGATCATATGGCTAGACCTACCTTACAAAAGGATTGTGCATTCTACTTGGTTATAGAGGATGTGTGCAAAATATAAAGACCACCTTCAGTTCTACTAAGATCTAAAGGCCTTTTAATAGAAGGGTGTTGCAAAATACAATTGGTAGGAGTGACAAAGAAAAATCGTTATTTCTTTATTTTCAATCATTTTTACGTCATGGTGAATTTAAAGTGTTTCTTGGTGGGATTAACAAGGAAATGATCAAATCAAATTCTTGCAACAATATCACCAACTAATAAGCCTAGGTTTTGCATCTGCCTTATTTAATTGCTGATTGATCTGTGTGAACCACTTTGTGGTAGGTATCTTTGGTAAGGCATGCTATGTAGTTAATCAGTGTCTGAAGTTGCTAATCCCACCAAGAAATGCTTAGGTTCTGAAGTTTTATATCTCGTCTCACAGCGAAAGAGAGCAGTGGCTCAAACCACACCAGCATATGTTTCACCCTTAAAAGACTAAGAGGGTAGTGTCAGTTGATTCATCTGCTTCATTCAAAAGAACCCAGTCTTCATAATATGTGGAAGTACCATGATATTGCCGTTGATATGTAGTTATTTTATTAAGGTGCAGCAGAATTAGGAATGATGGATATTTTGGCCAATTGATCACAAAAGATATGCTATTTCAACAACCCTTTTGTGATAAAATTGTTCCATATTGCGAGTGGGATTAACCTTTTTGCTGTTCGTGCATTGTAATCTATGATTTAAAAATCCATCGTTATATATGTATCCTAATTAGTTTTTAATCCCAAATCAATTTGGTTCGTAGGTAAACCTTTCAAAAAGAGCTAGTTCTACAAATTTTAAAAGGCTAGAAGCCACCTAGGGGCCGCTTACTAAAGTCTTACCGATATCACTTATCTTACTGATTGAGCATGGCAAGGACTGAGAATCTTACCCTGTAAGAGGACCGAGAATCTTGTCTTACCTGGTGAGGGAAATGACTCTTACCCGTTAAGCGCTTACAGGGTTTAAGATGCTTACTAAGAATCCATTTTGATGGCTGATAATGTTCCACGATAAGGGAAGTGAAGGTGATATCTCTTGCCTGTAAGCGTTGCAAGTGTTAGGTAAACGGCCCCTTAGTTTTCTTCATCCTGTTTATAGTGGCCAAGGAAAACTTAAACCTGTTACGAAGATGAAAATTTATATCTAGCGTGTGATAGAAAGGAATGCAGCGGAGTGCAAAATATCAGGTAAGAAGGTGATATAGGACCAACCATAGTTGTTAAAAGCGCTCCCGAGGCGCGACTAGGCTCTGAGGCTCATAAGGTTGAAGATCTTGGGCTTTTCCAAAAAACCGAGGCTAGGCGTATTCATGAGGCTCACTCAGGCTCTATGCCTTGGCTGAGGTGCTGTGTGGGCCTAGGTGCACCTGATAAAGAGTTATTTAATACCAAGTCAAACCTCAGTATTAAATAAGTTTTATCATCTTCTTATCTTCTAGGTGTCTTAAAAGAAGAGTTATTAAATAGATGACGAAGTCAAACCCTAATATTAGACACCCGGTTCTTATAACTTCAAGCCTCTTTCTCTATAAATACCTGTTGTGAATCAACCCAACTCAACAATCAAAATTAAGAAAGGAATGGCAAATTGAAATTAATAGCAATGGGAACAGGTAAGACACAGTGAAATCACTTGCAGTGGTCATATGATTACCATTAACAAGGGGAAGATATGTATGGCAATTCGAGAGGCCATTCTCTCCAGGTTTACAAGGGAAATATATGCATGAAAACAATACTCACCTCACCACCCAATTTATACTAGATTTCTTAAGAGTAAATTCCCAAATTGCCCTCTAACAGACTAACTCCCAGCCTTCTCATTCTTTTGGAGTGGTCCCCGTGACAAGTGGTTTTCCCTGCTTCCTTTTTCTACTATAAGTGAACTGAATTGGGGTATTTCTAACAATACCCAGACCTTAAAACTTCTCCCTCATGGCTTATGCTTTAAACCCTTCTCCCTTCTGCCTCTGTAGAAGTATTGTTGGTTGCTGCACTGGAGGCTTGTACTTGCTACATATTTGAGTCGTGTGTAACTGTGTGTGTGTGTATAATTTTTTTTTACATAAGATGCGCCTCACATTTCTGAGGCCCGCGCGTCACGCCTGTGCCTTGCGGCTAGGCCCCAAGACCCCTTTGTGCCTAAATGTGCCTTGAGCCTTTAACAACTTTGGGACCAACATTTTCCCCCTTAAACCATGTAAGAAGGTAATGTAGTTTCAAGATGACAGGGTATTAATTTATGACAAAATGGTTTCCCTTTGGTGAACCATGTAAAAGATGATGTGCTAGTAAGTTTTGTCGACTCTATGTAGCAAGGTAGTTGTTTACTGATGTTAAAAGTTATACACTTTGTTAATAGCCCCTCATTATGTGACAGGTTCTATGGCGGAGTTGCCCACTCATTTACCGGTACTCCAGAAGACCGTGACAAGCTTCTTGCATTCAGCAATCTCTTTATAGGTCAATATCCTCCTATTTGATCTCATTTTCATATGTATTTGAACTAAATACATGTAAAACTCGTATCAGAAGTTGCAATGATATACAAGTTCCTAATTTTAGTGTTCCATTTCTTCCAAGAACAGGTATAAATGGTTGCTCTTTGAAAACTTCTGAAAACCTTGATGCTCTAAAGGGTATCCCAGTTGATAGAATGATGATTGAGACCGATTCTCCTTATTGTGAGATAAAAAACACTCATGCTGGAAAAAATTTCATAAAATCCTCCTGGGCATCTAAAAAGAAAGAGAAGTATGACCAGGATTGCCTAGTCAAAGGTCGAAATGAACCTTGTTTAGTTCGGTAAGTGCATTGCATATTTTATGTACTTCTATAATGCTTATAATCTTTGTAAATGCATATTACCTTGTCATTTTCGTCGTGGATATCAAGTCATGCAAGAAGAAAATATACACTGGACTTGAGAACTCTGTTGGAATTGGAAGGCCGGGGCCTGATTTAATGTGTTTGATATCTTAATTTGAGCTGTCTAGATCCTGATACAATTCATCAATCATCTCCAGGCAAGTCCTCGAGGTCGTTGGTGGTTGTAAAGGTGTTGCTGATCTTAACCAACTGAGCAGAACCCTGTACTACAATACGTGCAGGTAATTTGAGCACCATAGGTTTTATGCTTTTTCAATCTCATTGATTTCTGTGCTTTACTATTTCAGATATATAAGATATGAGAAGTTTCCAATCTATAGAATAAATATGATGCTAGAGTCCCATGTCAGTTAGACTTGGACCACTTTATTATCGATATATGGTGGAGCCTCTCCTCTCTCCTCAAAGGCTCTAGGACAATCTGTGCCCATCTAGCCCCACATTGGCTAGACTTGGAGTCTTGGACCGTTATCCCAATATATGTTGGAACTTGGAACCTCTCTTCTCTCCTTTTGGAGAGTAATTTAGGGATTCCACATATTCTCAATATATGTCATAATCGGGCAGCCGTAGTTTCTCTTAGTTTTTTATCCACCTTGAGGACAAGGTGGTCCTTTGGGGGTGCGGTAATGTCATGTACCCACTTTAGGCCCAAGCCTGCGCATACTTGTTATCATAGAAGGGGATAGAAGGGGTGTTTTGGGTACTTCTGTTAATAAACATCTAGTATAAATTGGGAGGTTGGAAGAGGGGTCAGTATGCAGAAAATTAGTGAGTTGTTTTGGGAGAGATTACAATCATTGTCTTTTTTCCGTTCATTTACTTTGATTGAATATAATTTGGCTAAGCATTTCCTTTCTCTTATTATGTTTGTTTCACCCTGTTACGGTTCCTAACATTCTCCAGCCATTCGAGTTGTGTATGTACACCGTTGAGGCTGCAACTCTTTGAACAGATCTTTAGCCTTTGTAAAATCGCCCACCTTGTAACAACCATTTACTTGTGTTGGGTGAACATTAGCTGGAATGACCATTTCGTTCTTCAGCTGCTTCGGGTTTTCCAAATTGCCAACAATGCATAATGGTACGGATATCAATGATAATATCCATACGGCTCAACTCAAATAACAAAGAGCAAGCCTCTGTGATGCATCACGACTATTATCCATAAATCAAAATGTTGTATGAAACTATCTCGAGTTCGTAAACGCTATCACATTTGATTTACTCAATATGACACCGGGTGTTATGCAGGGTTTTCTTTCCTCATGACTTGGATTCTGCAGCAGATGGTCTTCTTTCTGGTGTTCAAAGTTCCAAGTAATGTACTTTTATTTGGTTTCCGCAGCATTTATTTGCCGTAAGACATCCTATTTTCTCTATACATAACCATAAGTGTACTATTTGAATTGTAATTTAGAGATTATATGTACCATTCTGGGAGTCGTGTTGTTTTTGGTTCTGACTTCTTAAGTTCATGTGCTGGAGTAGTGACTAAAGTTCAGTCTCTTCACATATGAATGCCCACTCTCCCCTCGGTATCATTATGTGCACACATGAAACTTTCAGGAACATAATTGAAATTGCAATGGCTACGGGATCCTCAACTGTTTGGTAACTGGATGGAGTAATTTTTTGGTAGATAAATTCAAAAAAAAAGCATCAGGAGGTCACTCATCATAGTACTACTCTCATTTAAACACATTCATCAAAGTTGCAACTTAAATTATAGTAGAGACAGATTCATACAAGAACAATAACCAAATAAAAGAATAAGAAAATAGTTGAATCACATGTGATTTTACATTAAAGATTTTACGCTAAAATCACATGTGATTCACACGACTTTTGCCACCTTAGTCTGAAATCACATGTGATTTTGCAGTATTTGTGTTCTTTTATTTTGTTACTATTCTCATTTGAACCTCATTGCTATACATGCTATGTATCAATGTGAAGACCGACCTTTTCGCAAATGCCAAAATGGTCAAGTCTGGTGCAACATACAACACTGGTTTCGGCCTTTCGCTATTCCAACATGGAAAAAGGAATAGCCTAACAAAAAATAAGCGAGACAGATCATGATAATGATTCGTTTTGTGTTTTCTAACTTTTAGTATTATAGACGAAATAAAGTAACAATCGTCTTTGTTAAGTTTTTTTTTTTTTTAAATTTATTTTTTCCAGCAAATACAAAACCAATTTCAATCATAACATAAAAAAAACATCAGATGTTGATGAATGAGCATTTCTTTTACTATTTTTTCATTCCAATCATACACTAAAACTATCTTAAAAAGAAAATAATACTGTAAAAAAGTAATACTAAGAAAATACTATATTACAACTGTTAAATGTTTAATCAGATATAGATATGACAGAACAAATAAAATAACAAATTTACCTTTAATAAGTTGTTTATATATTTTGATTAATAATTTAGTTTATTAAATTATAATAAAATACATATTTTTGAACAAAATATATCACTAAAAAAATGACACAAAAATAAAAAATTTATGTAGTTTCAAATTTGTATTTTATATCCTTTCTATATTGTTTTTTATATTAATAAATAACATAAATTAATCAAAATAAAAAAATAAAAAAAAAGAGTTTTGAGGATGTATTTGATGTTTTAGAATATAATTAGGTTTATTAGTAAAATATAAGTATGTTCCGCCTTTTCTATGAGATGGAGGAGGAAGATGTGTGTTCTATACCTTTCCATTTTTGTTCCTATTTGTTCCGCATAAATGTGCTGTTAGACGTGGATTTGTGATTCTTATTATGTCTAGTTCTGTCCAATATACCAAACGCACCCTTGAAGATGAACCAAGTAACATGTTATTAGATTGAGACTTCTTCTCATAGGCCTTGTACGTACAAATTTAACAAATGTATTAAATCAGTGAATTTTCATATATTTTTCGTACTTACAAGTTTAACGAATCTATCAACTTTGATTTGTTGTATGGTCACAAGTTTAGAGGTGAGTCCCATTTCCATTGATAAATATATATTCCCATTGTTTCAAAATAAATGTTCATAATAAAAAAATATACATAGTTTTAAGAATGTGTAGTTAGTACACTTTTAATCAACAAAATGACAGTTTCACCTAGCGACGGCCAAATCGGCCCGGCCCGGGGCTGCCGGAGGACCGGCCAAGGATCGGTTATAGGATCGAAATCTGGGACCGGTTATGGATTTGGGGTGTTTCGTGGGATCGGGACCGGTTATGGCCCGTCCCGGCCCGGCCCGATTTAAAAAAAAATGTAACTATTTTTTTTTAAATGTAGCCGTTTTTGGGTCTTTTTTTGCTTTCTAAACATTATATATAAGTGTCTTGGTTGAGAAATTTATATACCAAGTTCTCGATTCGCAAAAAACGCAAAAAAACGTTCATAATTATCGGTTTATTGCTATATTTTGTAAGACAATGTAATTTTAATTATAATAAAACGCATTTTTAAAATGTATTTGAGTGACCTAATTACAAATTTTATAATGTATTAAAAATATATATCATTAAAAAATAAAAATAAAAATAATATTTTTTAATGACCGGGACCGGGACCAACGACCCATAACTTATTACAATAAAGCTTGACAGGGCTCAACTTTTTCGAGCGGGACCGGGACCGGTTATGGCCGGTTATGAGAAATCATGATTATAAAGTGAAAAAGTTTTTCATCATATAATTAAGGGTAAAATGAGAAAGTAAACATTTATTTTGGAACAAAATTAAAATAATAATATAAATACGTATTTTAAAATAAATAAAAATAGTAATAATAATATTTATTTTGAAAGGAAAAGAGTATATAATTAAAAATACAACAATAGAAAGAATCACCGCCAACAAAGTGTTTCAAGATTCGACTTTTAAGAGTAGTGGAATGGTTGATTTCCATAAATGACAACTCACTCCAAGACTACTTAAAGACCAAGAATGTTAAATCATATATTAAATCATTATATTTGTGAACAATTATTATATTATTATTATTAGATTTTTTTTTAATTAACCTGAATATCCAATCCTGTGAGTCGACTAATTCTACAACGACCATCTACTTTGCATGTAGCTCAGAGTCACCGCATTTGAACATCCGTGGCCATAAGGGAATTTTTGTTCCTTCTTGGAATTTGAACTTGAATCTCAACTAATCTTTAAGGATCTTGAAAAACAGTCAGAAAAATCTCCAGTAGTCTTATAGGACTCTAACCGGTAAACAATTATATAACATGTACTTTGGATTTTGGTATAAGAGAATTTATAAATAAAAACCATAAATATAGTAAACAAGCATCTTTATATATAAAAACAAAATAGCTCTTTTACTAAAACATCTCTAATTGTAGCTAGGGTTGTCTTGTTTCCTTTTTTTATTTTCTTAATATTTAATAAATTTCTGTTATTAAATTCATAGTTAGGTCATGTTAAAGATCTATCCATCTTTTTGGTATCTAGGTCTTATTTTGATATCTGATTTATAATTAAAAGTATATAGAAATCGAGTATGGACCTCACATTATCATCTTTTTAAACTTGTTTATTGACCCATCAAAGTTAAAAACACTGTCAAAAGATTGCCTTTAAATCAGTAGTCTTTGCCTCTATCTTTCGACGCAATTGGAGGCCTACCAACGACATCGATTTGTAGCTTCTTCATGTAACTCCATTGTTCTCTTCTTGAACTCCATCTGCATGTGTGATGTAATGAAGATAGGCGATTTTTTAGTCTAAATAAATCAGTTCTGATATTTTAAACTGTATTTATCTCAATAAATAAAAGATATGGTCGATTTTTCGGTTTTGAAAGAAAAAACTAGAAGCAAAAAATGTAGATTTATCAAGGTTGGGAATGACAATTTTAAACTTGTAATTTTATGTTTGGTGAATTAGATTTTGAATTTAATAATCTATTTTCCTTGAGAACAAGGATGAGGGCATTTTGGTCAAAGCACATCCTTTTGTAAGTGAAGTTTGGTTTTTGTCTCTAGCGTTTGTCAATTTCATCGGTTCTCGTTCCTAAACTTCATTTAATCGGGTTTTATCCCTCACGTTTATTCATGTCCTACATATTTCATCTCTCGTGTTTACCGATTTCGTACATATTTTATCTCTCGTGCTTATCCATGTCCTACATATTTCATCCTTTTGTCTAACGAATTTAACCTTTTTTGTTTAATCCAATTACATGAGGAGTATTTTGGTTAAACCACAAAATCGAAATTCTATGACTTCCTAAAATTAAAACCCCAAAATAAACCAAAAACCTGAATCAAAAACAAAATTAAACACTGAATTTATCACTAGTCTTGTCTCGCATCATGATACAACAACACTGTCAACGATTAAAGTCAAGATGTCGATCATTTGTTGATGGCCCATCGTCGAAGATGCCAAAGGTTAACTAACGGTGTTAGATCTGGTATACACTCTGATGGCTCGTCAACCCTTCTCAAAATATACCGATTAGATAAGAAAGTGAAGGAAATTCCGATTGTTAGTACATATAGTCTATGACAACAAAAAGTGTAAAGGTTGAGGTTTTTGATAAGGAAGTTCTAATGATGATAGCGACCGTCACTACTTCTCTTGGGTACTGGCGGCAATGGCTTCTCTTTATCGAAGAAAAGGGAGCAAGTGACGTGAGAAGACGAAAGGGTGGGTTCACAATGATGGGATTTTAGTATATTTAAAAGAGAGAGAAGATAAAATTGACTGAATTACCCCTCGTTTAACAGAAAAAATTAAAGATCGTCAGATAGAAAAACGAAACCTGTTGAAATGGACAAATTTGAGGGACGGGAACCATTAAAATAGACAAAAGTACGCTGGGACAAAAACTAAACTTTACGCTCTTATTTAGCCTCATAGGAAGTCAGAAGTTCAAACCTCACCAAATATGAAAAGGATATGTGAATTTATTTGCCGCGTATAAATATTATATACTTAAAAAAACGAAAATAAACACAAAATGTGATTTATTTATATCAATCAATTCATGGAACTCATATAAAATGGTACTTGTTTACCCTTAATTAATGCCAATGGTTCACAATCATTAATGACAAGAAATTCTATGAGTGATGTTACCGAATTGCCCATGTGATGTATATCATGTATCTAGTTGCCATTATGTTGCATAACCACCCATGCTTATGTTATTAATAATATCATATTATTCTCATAATAACCGGCCTAAAATAATTAAGAATTAATCCACTTGTCCTCCACCAACAAAACCCATATCATATTTCTATTTTTAAATATTAATTTTATAATAACAATTATATTTTAGATTCATGTTATAATCGATTAACGGTTTTAATTAAAGTTATTTATTTATCTGTCATCATAATTTCAATTATCGATGATATATATTGGTCCCGAAGCCTATCCAACTGGTTTTATTTAAGTAGTTAAAATTATTTATAGAAACCCAGTTCAGATTTCGTATATATTTATAACCAAAGTCAATTATTGGGAATGCATTAATATGTATACACCAAATTTCTGACTAAAATCGAGTTCGTTTACTGGTATTTTCAAGAAAATACTAATTTAAGATCGTCTTAATCTTAACATTATCAAAAAACATATATTAAATGGTTTGTAAAATAAATTATCATGACTTTCATTTGAGCATTAAAACTTCGCTTCTCGATCTGGTAAAGCATTTATCGGGTCATTTATCTTAAGGGTCGAGAATCTTACCATGTAAGATCGATGATAAAGATAAAGTGTCTTTTCAGCCAAGTGTGGGTAACTGTTTTGATAGACTACAATCTTATTTGTATAAAAGTTTTACTGGGCTTTCTAAAAAAAGATCTTACCTGATAAAGTAAGTTGGTATATAAACTTTTACCAATAAGTATTTATCGGATAAACGTTTGATGGCAGTTTACATATAAATTTTTGTTGCTATATATAAAAACAAAAGATATAGTTAGTGCCCATCCCAATTTCTCCACCCATGCATTTATGAACCTTTCTAAATTTGTACTTTTCCAAACCACTTAAAAAGTAATTAAACACATAGGATTAGCATTAAACAAGATTAATTAATTCATGAATTATCTAATCCTTTCATGCATTGGGTGTATTCCTCAACATCTTTTACATGAAGATAGAAACTTTGTGGCATGAAAATGTGTAATGCGTAATGTACTGATCATGTTTATCTTAAAATACAGTCATTAACTTTTTAAACAACAACAGTTAACATCTGTATTTTGGGTACAGTTTTTTTTCTTCTTATTTACTGATGTCGGGAAACACTTTATCTGGGTGGATAGAACGTTTGTGCATGTAGAGATGAAAAATAATACGCGTAGATAAACAACATATGCAAACTACTTTTTCTAAAGACGACAATGAAAGCAATGAGTTGGACTATCCCTTTTGATATGTTGCTGGATTTATCACAAAAAGATATTACAAACGTTTAAATAAACATATAGTTCAATAAGACGTCCGTTAATTAGTGCAACGTTTAAAGACACTTGATAATAATGACAAAACACAATATAAATAAATAAATAAATAAATTTAGTAATTTACAAATTTCAGCTTAAAATTTCTTTTAAAATAAGCATTACAGTTAACGTTCAAATGGGTTTCCTCAGGTAATTGTAACTTGTTTAAAAACGATTTAAAAGTCTAGAATCCGAATCTCACGTATCTTGATTGGTTCATGAATAATCAAAAACAGTATCGATTTATGGACGACAACAGTACTGTTCTTAAATAACTCTTTAGATCTTAAAGAATCATTGTAAAGTTGCTAGAATTTATTATAAAATATATTGAAATTAAAAAAATACAAAAATCCCATTAAGCCATATTGACCTCATGGATGATGTCAACTACTAATAAGTTGAAATATCCAAGAGGCCAATTGCTAGCACAAAAGTTGGTTCCATATGACGTGGATGCCAAAAATCCAAGAAAGAAGACAAAAAAAACCACACCTTTTTAGTGATTATTATTTGCACTATTAATTTTCCATGAATATATATATATATATATATATATATATATATATAATAAATAATAAATAAAAGGAAAATCTTGGTGGCTAAAATTCCACTTGTACCCATTTTCACTACTTGCTTTGTATCTACCCATGTGTCTAATATTTACATATTTCTTGCTTTTCCATATTAGTGGAAGAGGATCTTGTTTTACTTTTTGATTCTTTTTTTAAAAATTAAAACAAGGTATTATTGTGTTTCGTGTTTTAATTATGTTTGTCTATCAGTTGTAATTTTACTAGAGAAAAAACGATAAGAATTTATGATTATAAAGATAATACAGTGTTAGCACTTATTTGTGATCAGTCAATATCGTATTTGATGGAAAAACAAGATTTTGGTTGGTCAAGAAATTCTGATTGAAAAATTGAGGTGAGAACTAAATGAATATGGGAGTAGAATAACAAAAACACTTTTTATTTCATGATACAATGATGGAATAATGAATTTCCTTAGATTTATTTGTGGTAGGATTTAACTGATGAATTTAAAATGGTTATATTAAAGATATGTTGGTAGATAATATATATATATATATTAATCTCTAGTTTTGTTTTCGTCTTCTTGAAAAGATTTTCCGAATCTTAAAAAACCGAACTTTCAAAAGGGTCTATAAAAAACCTTCTTTTATACTTGACCCAATATATATTTTAGTTAATGAAAATTTTTCATTGTTTAATGCGCTTATTAAATTTTATGATTATGCAAGATCGAGTTTCATTATCCTCATTTGATATTGAAACTCATTCATTTTTTGCAATGATGAATTATGAACCCGTTTCATTCTAATTAACACGTTACATCCACTGAACGGACCCCCTACGTAATTCCACAAGGTGGTTGGCCATGAAACGAGTTCAACAGTCATTAAACAATTGTAAATGAACTCGTTTCATTTTCAAGTATCCGAATAAACAGATCCTCATCACACAAAATGCAACATGGATCACCATGCAACTTGAACATGAATATGTTTCTTTATCATGAAACGAGTATACGAACATGTTTCATCATGACTAAAAGAAGCAAATAAACCATATTATAATGAAACCGTCTCATATGAACATTAATTGCATAGAGAATAACCCAACTATGAATTTACATGAAAACTTGAACATGAAAATGTTTCATCACCATGAACTGGAAGTACATAAACATATACAATATAAATAAAAGAAGCAAATAAAACATTTTATAATGAAACCTTATCATATGAACATTAATTRCATAAAAAATAAAATATATTATGCACCCGTTTCATTATGATGAAACATTTTCATTACGCATATTAATATAATATGCAACAGTTTCTTCGTAATGAAACTTTTTCATATGATCATTAATATGTTATGCTCTGGTAATATGAAACAGGTTCATAACCGGTAATTTTTGATACAATGAACCTCAAATCATGCATTTGTTACATAACAATATAAAATCTTCATGAATGTTTCGAGTTTCAACGAATAAAAAAAAATCAATTTTTAATATTATAATATATTAAAATCTTTAAATCATTCCATTTATATAATTTTCATTATTAAATTTTCTTATTTAATATTCCTTAATAACTTCCTTATTTATGAAACTATTTATGAAAATGATCAAAATGACCTTATTTATTAAATTTAATTAAAAAAAATGAAATTTTCCTGTTGATCGATTTTGATTTACACAGTTTTTTAGAATGACATGGTTTTCATTTGAACATGCCCCTATATATATATATATATATATATATATATATATATATATATATATATATATAAAGAAATGGAAGATAATTACTATTTTTTTCCAAAATAAATGTAACAAATTTTTTCTCACTTAAAATTTTGTATACAAATTTATAATATATTGGTTTATTATCAAGCATCAATTAAAATATATAATTAATGATTATACATATAATATATATACAGGGTATATTTCTTTTACAACCTTGTGCGTTTGTACAACCTTTGCAACCCAATTAATTGAGATATTTATAGAAATGATTGGAGTTCATTTATKATRATTTRAATATYTATGRAATATGAATAGAGTTTATTAATTATGATTAATACTTTATATTAGGAAACAATTAATTGATTAAAAATTGAATGGTTGAGATGAGGGTTGTATAGGGTGTATGAATGGCAAATGGTGTAGAATAACATCCCTCTATATATACATATATACATATACGGGTCCATTCAAGGAGAACTGATTAGTTTGTGATAACTGTGAAATTCAATATCAAACACAAATCAATGAATAAATTAGAAAACTAATAATTTTGATTATTTGACTTAAAATTATAATTAAAAGACATTTTAGGTATTTTAATTTTTTTTCTCTCTCTCTCTCTCTCTCTCTCTCTCTCTCTCTCTCTCTTACCTCCGGCCTCCAACGAACACCATGTGATACCCAAAATACACCAAGATATACAATGTGATACCCAAAACACATTAAGTAAACTTTGAAACCGCTGTGATACCAATTGTGGTACCACTGTAATACCAAATATGGTACCATTGTGATACCAACTGTAGCGTGGATGGGGGAAGGGAGATAGGTAGTGAGAGGGTCACAAGGACAAAGATTATCGGAGACAACGTCTTGGTCAGACAAGATGACCGGAGAAAATCACCAGAGTGGTAGTGGGTGCTGGAGAAGACCATCGGATTTGGTCCATCTTTGTGTGTATGTATATATATATATATATATATATATTAAAATGATTAAACTAATTAAAGTAAATAGAATAATCAACACAATTTACTACTTTATCCTTTGTTATATTTTAGCAAATAATATTAATCATCTAAAATGAGTGACTCATATTGAACCTTATAGTTACTGTATACTATTTAATTCTTATTTGATTAGACTATATATATATATATATATATACATACATACTAGAAGGGTACTCGCACAATGCAACGAGATACATCTCGATTTAAATGTTTTTTTATGTCTTCAGTTGATATTATAATACGGTTTATGTGGTTTTGAGGAAATAATAGTGTTTTTTTAATAAAAATATAAATTTATTTTTGGTTTAATAATATAACATTTAAAAAAATATATTGATATTAGTACGAAACTAACTATTTAAAAGTTTCTCATTTTTTTGTGTTATTTTTGGTTTAATAATATAACATTTTATACAGATAATAATTAAGTATTCTGTTAGAATTCAATGATTATTCTAATTATATTTTAGATTTTTTATATTTAAAGTGAGATGTTTATTTTGTATTTGATTATATTTATCGGTAGTTAGTTATACGAATTTAAATATGGAGCTTTAATAAGTTGTACTTACGTACAATCAACTTGTAATCTTGAATTTTAAGTAACATATATTAATAAACGATACTTTATGCATAAAAAGTGGCTTTTAAAAGTTTTTATCAAATACTTTATAATATAGTATAGATATATAACACCAAGGGAAGCTTTTTGACATAAACGGTTAACAGTCAAGACCTATGGATGAAGGTCAGCTCCTTTTTTGCTTTTCTAGAATAACGCCTTCAACCATCTTTTCATTCGTAATATTATATACCACAACTTTTTCTTTTAAAAATACAAAAAATTATAATAACCGAAATAGTGGTGCATCGTATGTTATGTGATTTTTTTATTTGGTTTGGATTTATTGTATTAATTAATATATATATTTATTTCATAATATGAATATTTTTTATGTATTTGTGAAACAAAAAATATAATTAAAAATTTTTATATTGTAAAACAAATACATATGAAACAAATATTTGTTAATCAATACATTAAATCCAAGACATGGATGTAAAAAGCACGTGAAATAACACAAAATGCACTATTTCTCAAGGTTATCATAATTTATTGAGTTCTCAAATGATTAAACTCATATATATATATATATATATATATGTGTGTGTGTGTGTATGTGTGTGTGTATATATATATATATAAGGATAATATTTTTTTTGATATTTGATATAAGAGACAGTTACGTAAGATTGTAAAACTTATATGATTGTTTCGAAAGCATTAAAACATATCTAAAAGGATAATATTCTTTTTAATCCGTCAATTACTACTATATACTTTGATAATCAAATGATTATGTGTTAATTTTGATAAACGTTGACCATTGACCACACATCTTGAAAGGATTATGATTCTTTCATCTCTTTATTACTACTACCGTATCCTTCTTACATTTTTAAAATGGAAGGTTAATTGATTAAATAAATTATGGTTCTTATAGTTCTCAAACAACACATATATGTCTATGTATGTATGTGTATATATATATATATATATATATGCGAAGAATTGTATGATAACGAGAGTCAATGTGAAATGCATAAGAGGTGATTTGGATCATTAATCACCTTTAAACTTACCCATGAATCACACTTGATACGTGGACTGATCCAGTGCATCTTATCCTAATGTACATTTAAGGATGAAGATTTCTTTTTACGTTTTCCATTTTTACTTTTTCTTTTTATCGAAACCTAACCCTATATATATACCTAAATAGGAAAGATAGCTACAAAGTTGGAGAACATGTTTGCCATATGAATAGGGACAACAATCCAATCATAAATGAATTTCCACTTTTGTCTCCTCACTGAAAAAGTGTAAGCAATGATTTATAGGCTTACCCACCAATTTCATGACATATGTAACCTACTTTGTTAAGTAACTAAAAGCTGTTCTTCTCAAACTATGATTATGCCACCAAATTTACACAATCTCACATAATATTTAAATTAAATTATAAAAAAAATCTGAAATTTCGACAATATAACATCTATGAAAATATTAAATACAAATCATATTGTATTGAATGTTATAGTTTTTTTAATAGAAATTTTGATCTGAAACATCTCCTCTTATACAGGTAGAACAATAAAAATGTAAAATATGTTTTGTACTGATTTTGGTATGAAAGTCAAAATCAGATGCACTTGTGTTTGATTCCTTTGGTGCTTTCTTTTTATATTGTAGAAATATGAGTTTAATACTAAAAGAGTTTGGATGTGACTAAAAGTGGTTTTGAAGATTAATTCGTGTAATTGTAATAACTTAAAACATGGTAGATTTTCGTTTATACCTCATTATATCGTATGGGTACACAACTTGTAATTACAAATTCAACTCATACTTACTCTATTAATATGTGTGTGTGTATATATATATATATATATATATATACACGAAAGTTATTTGTGCATATCTTCATTACAAGGATGCATATACTTACACATATACAAACGGGTCCATTCAAGAAAAAACTTCGTAATTTATGATAACCGTAAGATTCAATCTCAACCATAAATCAAATGATAAATTATGAAAATTAGTAATTTTGGTAATTTTGACTTATAAATTTAATTAAAGGGCATTTTAGCTATTTTAAAAAAATTCTCTCTCTTCTTAACTCTCTCCTCTCTCTTTGGCGTGAACATTAAATTATATTGTGATACTCATTGTATACACGTGATACGTTAGTTATGATCATTTTCTCTCTATATACTCACAGATACCTACTGATACCCACTATATTCACGATGCGATACCCACTGTATACATGTTGTGATGTCTATTGTGATCATCGTGATGGATTTGTGAAGTAGAGATAACACACTATGATCACCGGAGTTGGGAGGGAGGGGACTAGAATCTAGAGAGAATATAACGGGATAATGTTTGGGGATTTATTATTGTGTAAATGAAAAAATTGACGGAAATGATTTGTACAGCCAAATTATTCTTTTTAGCTTATTTAAGAAATATATTTGATCATCTCAAATGATGATTCATATTGGATCTTACAGTTATTACAAATTACAGAGTTATCATTTGATTAGGCCCCTACAAACGCATACACATGTGTATATAACTATTTCAATATGTATATATATATATATATATATATATATATATATATTCCAACATAGGTATATATATTCTCTCGAGTTTAAATTTTAGGGGTGATACAAATTGATAAGACAAAAAGAACATTTCTTTTTAAGTAAATTAAATCATTTGTTATATATGATTACAACATATATATATATATATATATATATATATAGAATCTTTTACAACCTACAGTGACAACATTAATCTTAACGAATAAAATAAACACTTGTTGCCGGCTATATTGAGAATCATCTTAAAACAATAATGGGTTACAAAATATCGGTGTCGATTGTTAATTTCAATAGACATAAAGTTGTCAAGACGTACATTTCATAAATTTAAAAATCTTGAACCCTTGATTCCAACAAGCAACAATCTTTTGTTTTATAAGATGATCAATAAAAATATTAGAACTCTCTCGATCATATACAAAATACCATTATTTTTATACCATCAAAACTCCAAGCATATACACACGAACTTAGTGCTGGAAACATCTATCATCCGACGTGAAGAATATCGTTTAAGAAAGCAATATCTTCACACAAATTTTACGTGAATCCACCTAACGAATCGTATATATTGTTGCTCTTATGTGTAACGCTGTAAAAGATCTTAAACAGGTAAATAAGCATAACCGAATACCCACGTGACGTTGTGATCATGTTTTTAACTCTGGGTCTAGTGACGCAACGATCTTTTCAAATGAAAATTGATACATTTGGAATTCATAATGACATACCGACCAACATTTCTCGTTCATAAAAAGAAAAAGTAACATTTCAGTACTTTTAAACGTTTAAGTTAGCATAAACAGGTTTTAATTTTTATTAATTTTATATTAAGATTGTAATCGAGAGAAAATGAAACTTGAAGAATAATAAGAAATCATTGATCCAACCTTTTGAACCCTACCTTTAAATTGTTTAATATAAACAAACGTAATTATTAATTTATGTCTAAATGGACATTGTATCCTCCAACATCGTGTTGGATGGATATTTATACTCCTTAATTTGTTTTTAAAAAAATAATGTTGTTGTATTATTCATATTTTTGTAACAACCGAGTAAAAACTTAAGTCTGAATCGGAAGTTCTTAAAAAAGCTCGTAAAAAAGTAAGTGTTTTAAGTAAAGACAAATTACATAAAAAGAACGTATTTATATTCGATCATTATTTTATAATATATATATATATATATATTTACGGGTTTATGGTGTAACGAACTAATAATTCATATATGATTTAAGTTCAATCACTCAACTCAATGATTATCAAATCAATTAAAATTATTGTTGAAGTTATTGTTGGTCTACTGTTGAGAAACATATAAGTAGGGGGAGCATCGGATGGGTTTGGCAGGTCCGGGTGGAGTGGGATACGTAAAAGCCGATATGGTTTTGGGGTTGGGTAGAACGTAGAAAGACCCGACCCTCATGATTTCGTGGTGGGATTTGTTCGGGTTATGGGGGAGTTCAAGTTGCATGGAAGTGATATCTTGGTTCTTTTATGTTGTTTGTATGCTGTTTGTGGCCGCAGTTGCAGGTCCCTTGAGCTATTTTTCGATGACAGAATTTGATATCTATAAATCCTGCTAACTGCCAAGACTCAAAATTCTGCTAATTTTGGTTTTTTGGTTTTCGGGTTTTATTAATAATCGGGTATCGATTTTTTCCAAAAATCTCGGTTCGGGTTGGATGGGTTTTACACAGACCTAATATAAGACGCTTCTACAATTTGATACAAAATTGGTGAATTTTATCCCGTCTTTCCTACTTTTTCCATTTTGGAGAAGATTTTGGAATCAATTGGAAGAAAAATCCTCAAAATCTCCATTTTAAAGAACTTATCGGAAATTTTTTTTTAGGAACGAGCCAATTATATTACATAAAACCAAACAATTTCTTGATTTTCATTCTAATTGAATGTTGCTTAATACCTCTAACCAAACACCTTCAATGTAAAATCATATGTGATATGACCGTTTCTTAAATACGTCGATAACGTCTTGTTATAAAGGATAAATAATGTTGGTACGTGAAAAACGGGTTGGTCTCTTTTTGTTCTGTTTAAATCAGTAAACTTTAATTATTCGTAACTGATACGTTTGGAGTTTTATTTATTTAAATCTGAATTAAATGGTTGGAATTGTGGGGTAAAATATAAGGCTGGATTTAGGTATGTCTAAATGAAGAAAGAGTAGGAAGTAATATTACCCAAAAGAGGAAGGAGTCATATGATTGATTGATGAAGAATCCATTGGCCTTTTTCACCCAACATCTTTGGAATCCTTATTCCCCCACCTTAAACAATCCTTAACTCTGTTTTTTTTATTGCACGGTCGGACACACTTGCTGCACCAAAAAGAAATTCAAACCATTATCAATTCACTAATAAAACTTGTACAAAAACCAATTTACCCCTAGTAACTTTTTTCAAGTTAAAAAAAACCTCAGTAAAATTAATTTATTATATAAATAATATTAAAATATCGATATCTGTTATTAAATCGTCAGCGTATAAATTTATCTACTATAACTTGCTTGTAATTTCGTGACGTTTGATCCGGTGAAAAAATTTATTGTGAAAATAATATTTTACGGACTAACATTATTTAAATAAAATTTTCATGGTAGTTGTTGAAAATTTATAAGAGAATATATTAACTAATAAGCGCGAGTTCACGAACGGAACATTAAAAAACACTTTTTCTTTGTAAATAATAAAAGCAGTTAAATTCTATCAAGGTTAAATCAACGATAACATTTTATCAAGCAAACTTTTGTGAGTTTAACTCAATTAACAATAAAGCTTGAACTTTTAAAGATTTTATTTAAAAGTTTCATATTTGAATCTTACACGGCCATTAATTTTCTGATTATTTTTCAAGACTTATAAAATTAGTCGAGATATATATAAACTCATCCAAAACACCATAATATAACCATTTTTTTTATTAATTTGGATATTCAACCCGCTATGCAAGCCGACTAATTTTGGGACGACCACCTACTTTGCAGATAACCCGAAGTTACCGTATTTGAACCTTCATGGATTTAAACCTGGGAACTTCAAGTAATTTTAACTATTAAAGTCAAGCTCAAACCAACCGGCTATCCCCGTTATGATTACCATTATTTTTTTAATTTTAGGTTCCAAGTGACTGTAGATAAAGCCCATGTGTGATTTGTCACATAAGTTCCTCTATTTACACATCTCTCTGTCTTTCTCTCTCTCTCTCTCTCTCTGACTGATCTTGGTTGAAATTGTTGAAATGGCACTTGGCATATAGGGATTCTCTGTCTCCTTCACAATTGGTTTTTGGTTTCAAACATCCCTCTCTTCTTAATAGGTATGTTTTCTTCTTCTTCTTCTTCTTCTACTTCTACTTCTACTTCTCTCTCTCTTGTTGTTGTCACCCTTCAACTGAATATTCCCCTTGACTTTCTTCTTCTCACTATCTCATATCCCTTTTTCTTCTCTGGGTTCATCTTAGAATCAGGATCCTGCTATCTGTACTTGCAATTTCACCTCCGATTTGCTTCCAATCAACTGCCCTCTTGTTATTTCTTCACATCTCTCTTTGTTTCTGGTCTCCTTTCACATATGTTTTTGACGATGGATTTAGCTGTAATGGAAAGTCATATATATTCGCCCTTGTCTACGTTTTTATGTTTTTTTTAATGTTATAATTGTTCATGGTTTATGAGAAAATGGAGTGTAATTGGATTGTAGGTAGTGGGTATTGTGGATTGAGCTAGGGCAGTTTGAAATTTTTTCTAATGATTTTCATGCTAATTTGAAATTTGCAGGAATTCAGTCAATTTTTCTGCAAATATAACTTCAATTTGATCTGGGTATCCAATGAATTCTGTGTATTACAAAGAACATTATGATGGAATTGCTTCAAATCCTGTGGGTTCACTGTCATCTGGTTCGGGTCCTTGGTGGAGTGGACTTGTGACCCGACCCACTTATGAAGAATCAATGGTCAGAATGAAGCCTTCATCAATGGAAGACATTGGAGAACAACTCATGCCTATTATTTCCCCTAAACCCATGGCTAAAGGGAATATGACTCATTTCAATATCTTTTCTGGTAAAATTTGAATCAATAATTTGGTTTATATAATCATTAACCCATGTTAATCTTGAAACCAAATCCAAGGTTTCAATTCTATGCACCATTGTTTAAGGAACAAATTTAAGGATAAATCATCTCGAGAATTCGGTGTTTCTTGTTTAAGGATTGGATTCAAGTCGTTTGTATTTGGATCTTCAAGTTTATATGAAAAAGAGACCAGAATTTTTGTGGGAAATTATGATCAAAAGGTTTAAATGATTCAGGTGAGTGCAAGAGTTCATCAAATGGCCAAAAACCAGTGCAAATTCAGGCTGCTTTCTCTATGCAATATGCTCCACAGGAGTATGGAGGTCATCTTGAGCTAGGATTTGGTCCGCCACCTGTGGTAAGAAATAAGAATTTAAACATGTTTTTTTTTGTGTTTTCGACGACTTCAATCTTAAATCTTTAAGGTCGATGCTCATGTGATGTTTTGGTTTTTGCTGAATTGCGTAGATCTGTGGCAAGAATCCTTACGGGGGTCAATATTATGGCGTTCTCTCTGGTTTTGGACCTCAAAGCACAGTGTGTTCTCTCTTTGAGCTCTTCTGTTCACTTGATTTCATCGTCTTAATTATTCGGATTTAAATTTAACCAAGAAGTTATAATGATCGTAAACCATGATGATTAAACTGTTATTCGAATCATTAAGCAATCATTTTAAGAATGTGAATTGAGTGATGACATAGGCCTAGATTTCGCTTACGATTCATCTTTTTCTTCATTGATTTCGGGCAAAACAATGTATGTTGCTATGATATATAATTAAGAGTGAATTAGTTTTATAACGATGTAGTTTCGTTGCAAACTAACGACTGATCTTGTCAAAATGCCAAAAAGAACACTAAAGTATGCGAAATAGAGAGGACTGGTTTTAGCTCATTTTCAATGGTTATTTGCAACGAAACAAGTACAAGAGTTTGAATCACTCGATCGAATGTGCTTTAGTGTCTTTGTTATTTCTATTTTGCCAGTACAGTTTCATGTGCAATGTAAGTTAACGCATGATGGTTAGTCCCATCTTCCTCGCTTTCCCTCGTCCTGTTCCGCCCCATCCCATACTGTCTAGTCCCATCTGCATCCCAAACGTGTCCTGTAGGCTGTAGAGGGAGGGGGATTCGACCCTTGGATTCTTCGAACCACCTCTTTGTTGCACTGTTTAATTTGATTCTCTCTTGATGGTACTCTTTTTTGACGATTCAGGGCCGGGTTATGCTGCCTTTGAACTTGAGCAGTGATGATGGACCTATATACGTGAATGCAAAGCAGTATCACGGAATAATCAGGCGCCGGCGATCCCGAGCCAAGGCAGAAATGGCAAAAAAAGTTTCGAAGAGTCGTAAGGTATGTGATTTGACCATTTTACCCTCACAAACTGTCTCGCTTTCCTGAGGTTTTGAAAGGCATTTGGTCATTGTTTCTTGGTCGTTATACGCAGCCATTTCTGCACCTGTCACGCCATCTCCATGCAAAGCGCCGGCCAAGAGGTTGTGGAGGCCGCTTCCTGAACACAAAAGAAATGGACAAGGGTAAATCTGGAAATCCGGATTCAAAGACCGAGCATCCAACCGGGTCCCAGAGATCCGAGGTTCTGCAGTGTGATCTCGGCAACTCGACCTCCCCTCACGAAACAAACGCTGGTAGGTCCCACATATCGGGATCGGAGGTAACAAGCATGTTCTCCATGGGAGACCTCAATCACTTCCCCATCGGGAATCTCTCGGTCGTTTCTCTTTCAGACATGATGATGTCTGGAAACGGCATTCATGCCTTTGGCATGCATAACAAATGGGCTGCAGCAACTACCGGTGGTGGTAACTGCTGCAACCTGGCAGTCTAATGGCACATGGGGTCTTGATGTGTCGATCTGATCGACACATCAAACTCCAGTCATTGATGGTCAAATGGAACGGATGCTCTCCTCTGTTTGGCTAGGCAAATCATCCTTGGCTTAATGCGTTAAGGTTGTGTCTCTAAACTTAATTCCCCCTGCAAATATTGCAGAGTTTGGGAGTTGTTTAGAGATGCTAATATAGCCTTGATGCATATGATGGAGATGGACAAATATACCCCTTCCGGATGTGTTTTGTTTCATCTCATCTTACGTTTGTTGTTTGAAATAAGTGTGTGTTTCTATGTGTGTTTTTTCTTCCAAGCATTTGGGAATTGCTTTTGTACTATGGTTTTGATCACACATTTGTTGTTATTGTGAAATACCCTTGGGGTAGTCTTGTAAATTACATGAATCTTGGATGTTGTTTTGTCCCATGTGCGTCTTATTAATCTGCTTATTAAATATTTTTAGGACAAAAATATCAAGAAAACAAATAGAAATCGTATATTTATAAAAAAAATTCATTTTCATTTTTATTAATCTGGACAAAAAGTTGATGACCGTCAATCTTAACCGGTTTCATGCGGAACCCACCTTCAACGAAACCAATGTAAAAAGGTATTTTTAGGCTCACTCAACGATTGAGGCTAGCGGGAGGCTTGGGATCAAACCTAGATTTGTCATGTATTTGGACAAAGTCACCGGAGTTTTATAAAAAGTGTTTGAATTAGTTTATAAATGGTAGCAAAACTTAATAAGCCAATAAGTTATTTTTTAGTGTTTGACAAATTTTGTTTATTTCATATAAAATGACCAAAAAAGACATTTTTTCAAAAAAAAAAAACTTGTCACTTCTTTCTTTTCTGCGTACAACAATATATATTTCTCCCTCTCCTACAAATATCCAACTAATCCACCGTTGAAATGCGTTCTTATGCTTCTTTCTTCATCTTTTTTCTCCTCAAATCTTCAACTTAAGATGGTGGCTCTCTCTAATCCTACAATCGAACAGTTTTTCATCAAAACCTGCAAACCAGTCAACCTTTTGACTTTCCCTCCTACAATTCCCCTCATTGACCTCTCGAAACCTAAATCAGAACACCTTTTTGTCAAAGCTTGTCAAGATTTTGGATTTTGTAAGGTCGTTAATCATGGAATTCCTACCAAATTCTTCAATAAACTCGAATCAGAAGCCACTAAATTCTTCTCTTCTCCTCTTTCGGTGAAACAACAAACTGGCTCACTTTCACCTTTTGGTTATGACACCAAGAACATCAATAGAAACGACGATGTCGGTTGGGTTGAATATCTTCTCCTCGCCAAACCCGAATCCTCTAGGGTTAAAGAAAAAGGTGAAAAGAGTAATTTGGTTTTTAAAGTTGATAAGTTGTTTATGACTGGTTGTGTATCCGCGCAATGCGGCGGGAGCCGTGGATTTTAACGATTTTTGAAGTTTCACTGGTTTTATTAGAGAAGATTTAACGATAATATAAGTTACACTTGGTCTTTACATATTATTTATTAATACAATTTGAATAAATAAGAGTTATGGTTCTAATTACAGTCTATCGATGAAAAAAATTGTATAATAATTTAAAATCCAATATATTTAAAATTCAACATATTTAAATGACTCCACAAATGTGTTCAATTTACAACAATAGCAAAGAATCAAGAGATCGAGAGCGAGACTGAGAGTTGTAGAACAATTGAATGGGAGATGAATTAGAAACTTTTAAAAGCTCGTAGTGAATATTAATTTGAATCTCACCTTGAAGGATGAGGGGAAGACATAGAGGTATGAGAGGATGAAAGCATGAGTGAAAGTTTTCAAAAGTATATTGAAAACATGAAAAAAAAAATGTAATAATATGCATAAAGTAGTAGTATTAATGCATTATGAGTTGTTTTTAAGATTTTGTGCATTAAAAATTTTAAGATTTTTGATAAATTTGTTTTATAAGGTAGTATAGATAAATTAGAATGGAATAAATTATCAAAAACTCTTTATTACCGGTGCCAAACCGATGTAAACATTTTTTTTCTTTCCATTCAAACACTAAAAACTACTTATTATCGGTATTACAACAGAATAACCCTAAATAATCCCAAACACCCTCTTAGTCATTTCTCTACCAAAATTTCCAAAATGTCACCACCTTCGTAAATAACAAATATACCTGGCCTTCGTGGGAACCGCGTGAATCACTACACTCCATGATTAACATGGTTCTCGCCGGTTTTGGTATAGGTTCAAATACTGTTGGACGCTTTCCAGATATTTTTATACCGAAAAAAGATGTATGAATCAAGTTAAACGAAATCAGCAATGAGATAATTAATGAGTCAATTAGTCAAATTGATCTACAAATTGGTTAAGAGATAAATATATAATTTAAGCAATTTTTCTAATAAGATTGTATTTGTTTGAAAGTAGCTGTTGGAACACAAAGACAAGCCAAACAATAATAACCTTATCTTCTCTGTTTCACTCGGAGCTTTGCATTACTCGAACCAGATTCGAAAATGTCTGCTGCTTCATCATCATTGATCTCCATTGCCACTTCTTCAAATTCACTCTGCAACTCCAAAACCCTTAACGTCATTTCCATCTCCAAAATCCACTTCAAAACCCCCAAATTATCTTTCAATTTTAAAACCCATCACTTGAATTTCCACCCTCTGCTCCGATCCTCTCTCCCATCACCCAAGTCCTCCTTATCCTATGAATCTATTCAAGTCGACAAAAACCCAGAATCAGAAACATCAGCAATTGGAGAAGAATTAGAAAAAGCTGATGATGACGACGACGATGAAGAAGAAGAAGATGATGATGAATATGAAGATGAAGAAGAAAGTGAACCCGAATCTCCGGAAGCTGGGAGGCTTTACATCGGAAACTTGCCGTACGCGATTACTGCTTCAGAATTGTCCCAAGTATTCGGAGAAGCTGGCAATGTCGTTTCTGTTGAGGTAACTACTTGCAAATTTTGGATTTATTTTGTTTAATTTTGAGGACGATTCGGATTTTTGTAACCCTAATTTTTTGTTGGATCAGATTGTTTACGATAGGGTTACAGACAGGAGCAGGGGATTTGCGTTTATTACAATGGCAAGTGTTCAAGAAGCTAAAGAAGCCATTAGAATGTTTAGTGGATCTGTAAGTGTTCCCCCAATCACCCTTCACTTTCATAACTTGTCTGGTATCAAATGAGTTTGAATCGTCAAAATTTGATTGCATTCAGAAACATTTAGAGTAGTAAAAGATGATAACTCCATAGAAATTCGTAATTCCATGTTGAAGTAGCTTAATATCAATGCTAAATTGGTTTCAAGATCCACATGTATTCTTCGTTTGAAAACCCCTCTTTCATGGCTGAATTTGTATGAAAAATCACACTTTTGGAACAATTCTGGTGTATCAAGATACTATAGTTTGTTTGGAGCAATGCGATATGGTGCGGTATATAACATCTCGGCAAATCCCATATCACCGATGAACAAGGAGGATGTTTGGTAGACTTGACAAAAATTATCTGGAAATTATGTGGAGCAGTTTGTGACAACCTATATATGGGAGTTCCTTATAAGCGTTAAAGTTGTGGGCTATCGATAACTTCCATCATAATCTTAAGTTGATTAGAAGTTAATGGGATAGTCTATTGTCGTGTGCTTTGGGGCGTTACACAACCATACGCATAGACATCTTTGTTCATACAGGACTTAATGGAACACTAACCAAACAGCCCCTTAGTTTGATTTTAATTCTGTTTAGTTTTAAACCTGTGATGCAACTACTGATTTTGGGCTAATAATTTGCAGCAAATTGGTGGGAGGACTGTGAAGGTAAACTTCCCAGAAGTGCCAAGGGGAGGTGAAAGGGAAGTTATGGGGCCAAAGATTAGAAGCAGTAACAGAAATTTCATCGAAAGCCCTCACAAGATCTATGCAGGTAATCTTAGTTGGATCATAACTTCAGAGAAGCTTAAAGACGCTTTTGCGGACCACCCTGGTCTATTGAGCGCAAAGGTCATCTATGAGAAACACTCGGGCAGGTCTCGAGGTTTTGGATTTGTGACTTTTAGTTCCGTTGAGGCTGCAGAATCTGCACTTAATGCCATGAATGGAAAGGTGAGCTTCAAAACTCGTGTTATGATTTCTGTATCTATTTTCTTCCATGGTTTCTTCAATTTTTCTAGTGCTTGTTGTGAACAGGAGATTGAGGGTCGGCCTTTGCGACTGAACTTGGCTGCAGATGCGTCAAGGTCGGGGAGAAGTTCTGAGATAAACGTCGATGGGAATGAGATCCTTTCGAGCGTTAGCGCCTCCTGATTAGGCAAAAACACACGAGGAAGTTAGAATTTTGAGTCTTCGTTCGTAGGAAGTGAGATGGAGAGATCCTGACGTTTTGTACACAAGTTTTGTGCAAGAAATCGGCGTTTGTATGCGTTTCGTCGTGTATTCAAGTGTAGTATTTCAGTCGACTAACAAATAAACGCTAGGTCTTGAGGTTCATCTCTTATAGTCAAATCAGTAGTGTTATACAGTGTTGTTTCTTAATAAAATGTTATATCTCGCTATTTTACGCGACTAGTATTTTACTAATATTGGTTGGGAGAATTAACATTTCCTATTTATCGCAAAGAATTGATATTAGTTGATTTAATTAAAATTAAATAAATATGACATAAATGATAGGGGATTTTTTTAAACTCTCTAATTTGTGAGATATCTGAGAACCAGTGTATCATGTATTATTTTATAAGATCTTTTTCATTTATCGCTAGAATTTAATATAGTGATTAATATATATTTTTTTCACAATATATTTGTTTCACATGTATGAATGTGAAACTTTGTTACGTGTTTGTGAAACAAACAATACACGTAAATATTTTGCATTATGAACGAAATACATATAAAGCAAAGACATTGTAATAAATATAAAAAATCATGTAAAATAAAACTTAAGGTAATTTTTTTTACACGTCTCATAAATTTTGAATTTTTTAAATGATTAAGCAAATAAATAATATTATTATAAATGTGTAATAATGTCATGTTTAAAAAGGTAGGGGTGCATTTTGAACAGTTATTATAAAATTAAGGTGTTGTTTTGCAATTCTCCAAAATTTGAAAAGTGTAGTCTAACATTGTTCATTTGTTTGGACTGTTTTTCCGTCCATCTCTCTCTCTCTAACAATGGCGATTCCGGTTACCTCAATCATACTCATCGCCGTCGTGGTAACCCTATCTACGAAGTTGTATTTGGTTGAATCGAGCAGCGACAACAACCACGTATTCTCTCCGTGTGCCGATGCCTCGGTAGAAAGGTCCGACGGTTTCACTTTCGGAATCGCTTTTGCGGCGAGGACTGCGTTTTTCTTCAACAATTCAGTCCAGTTATCACCTTGTGATAGGAGGCTCTCTCTATCTTCCTCAAACTCACAGCTCTCCATCTTCCGCCCTAAGGTCGATGAGATCTCCCTCCTCACCGTCAATTCCAGTAGCTTTTCGCCGGTAATTTCCGTCTTGCTGCGAGTATTTGTTTTTTTCTTATTATTTTGTGTAGAAGGATTTTGATCTCTATATAGCCTATTCAGTTGATGAGAAAGGGGTGGGGTAAAGGAGGAAGGGAACCTAGCGAGAAAGGATGATTCGTTTTCAGTTGCCTAGATGCGTTAAATAGCTACTTGCTAATGTAAATACCTTATTTGACTAGAATTCAATATGATAGATCGGGGTTAAACGCTTGCGAATATTTTGGCATATGTCTCACGAAATGTGTGTGCTAGGGAAGAAACAAACATCCTGAGGAATCATCAGAGATTTTGTGTTTCTCTTAATTATAAATTTGACATTATTCCATCATTGAGGACTAATGGTGGTGTTGTCTTTGTTTTGAGGATTGTACTACCACCATGCGTTATGGGTTAATAGGATAGAGAAGACATGCACGAATTCCCACTAGGAAATGATAATACTCTGTTGCTTAAATTCAAATTCAACAAATTGAATTTGAATAATGAGATTGGGATATTTGTTTGGCCAATCGAATGTCCATATTCAGTTCGACTACCATTTGCTTTTAAACTGAGAGAATTCATACAAAATATACTAATGAAAGTTCTATGTTTGGTCCTTGCGAAGAATATGCCCATGAATATTGGTATGGTTAAGGATTTGTCCAACTGGAATGGTAATTTTCATAAAACCATACATAGATGAGATGTGCAAGTTGCTTTATTTTTGAAACCAGCAAATAAATATACCCTAGAATGTCATCCATGAGACTTGAACCGTAACCTATAGGTTGATGAGAATGAAAATAATTTTTGGATACCAATAAAGCTAGACCATGATGGTAAGGTACCAAACTATAATAGGGAAAATATATATGATATACTGTTTTGAAGCACTTATGGTTGAATTTGTAAATAACACCAGATGGAGTTCCATTTTCTATTCAACTTGCAGGTGTCCGTGTCATTGTGTGCGAGACTGAACAAGTCTCATTTAAGCAGGATAAGTTTAAGTACCTTAGAATCTATTACAGATTAGAGATTACTTATAACTAAATACAGTGCATTGAGTGTGCTTAGGTGGTCTAAGTAGAGATTTCAACAGTGATATATCTGTTGCATATGGGAGGTTATAACTGATTGTTTTGTCTTTCACGATATAAACACAGTGCCTGACCTTAGTCAAACAAGGGAGATTGAAATTCTGGGTAGAGATTTCAACTGTGGTATATCTGTTGCATATGGAAGCTTAGAACTGATTGTTTTGTCTTTTACGATGTAAACACAGTGCCTGACTTAGTCTAACTAGGGAGATTGAAATTCTGGGTAGATATTTCAACTGTGGTATATCTGTTGCGTATGGGAGCTTATAACTGATTGTTTTGTCTTTCACGAATCACGATATAAACACAGTGCCTCACCTTGGTCTAACTAGGGAGATTGAAATTCTAGCATCTGAGGCTCAGAGGTGAAATATGTGTATCTTAGTAAGTCTATGGTGAGCATGATTATATAAATACTGTATGTTCACAATTTACATTATATGGGGAGTTTACGGAGCAAGGAGCACTTTCCTCCATATCTAATGTTTACAACTTTTTCCTCAAGTTACTTAAACATCGTTGAGATCGAGTTTTGGTCTATCAATTAGGTTTCCTATGGCTAGGAGTAGTAACTTGTACCAACAGAGGAGAAATAGAACAGGTAGATTATGGTCGAAATTAAACAGGGTAGATGTAGTAAAAATATATAATTTTGTTTCAGAGTGATTACCGTTTTATATTGGCGTTTGGCGGTTCAGCCCTGATAGACTAGTAATGATGCCTGAGGTTTCTTCAGTGGTAACTTGTTGATGAGGACTGAAGAACCGTCTTGGTTGAACTACTCTTGCTGAAACATAGGTGTTGCTTGTTCTGAAAAGGTATGTGAGGGGGATTTTCCCATCATGAAGGATCTTGAAAGTAATTCGGAATTTTGTGCTCATGTCATATTAATGGGAAATTGTGTTTTTGCTGCAAAAAATGCATATCTATCTTTAATGATGCATAAATGCATCCCTTAAGTTTTCCCTTTAAACTGTAATTGGTATTGGCAAAACAACTTCTGGAATGGGTAACAATTATTATTTATTCATATTATCTGGCCAAAATTGGTAATATGTAGAAGCTTGTGTCTTGCACATTTCTCTGCTGTGGTTGTGAGTTCAGAAAATAGGGAAGTTAATAACTTTCCTTCACAACCAAGTATTGCATTCCTACCTTATGTTTCGATTAAAGCAAAGTATTGGTATTTCAAGTTGACAAATCAACTATTTCATTACTGTTTATCATATATGTACGTGAAGGATTTCAGTTTATCCCCTAAATATTGTTCCTTTGCTTTGTTTTGTTAACTTCCCAGCATTACCATATGATCTATTGTGTGTAGCTGTGCTTCATTGCTTTTGGTACCTTCTCTAAGTTCTCAAAGAATAGTTTTTAGTGGAAAATGGAAATATTGTAAACAGAAATCTTCTACCACTTTTATCTTGTTTTGTTTTGTTCTATTTAGGTAAAATCACCTGTTTAAAAAGGATCGACATAAAACCACATAATTGATTGACTTTGAGTAATTCATTGCATCTGTAAAAGTGTTCCAATTTAAGAAGAATTATTGTTTTACTTAAACCCCATTTATGGTTGCGGGCTGTAGGTTTTATGTGGTTGATACATGCAATTGATTAACTTTACAGTTCAACTAAGAACAGTTTGTCATACTCTTACTTCGTTGGGGTTTGTTCAAACTCCTAGTCTGTTATACTCTGTATCTGCCAATTATAAAGTTATTACATCGTCTTGCACTTTTGACATGATAGGATTCTTACGGTGGGTACATGGTGGCATTTGCTGGCAGAAAATATGCTGCAAGGTCGATCCCTGCTTTTGTTGCAAACAGTACTTATATAGTGACCAGCTTTACACTGGTAAGTTAGTAATCATTTTAAAGTGCACCATTTTCGTTATTGACAAAGTACCAATCTAAAATTACCACCTTGTCCCTTAGTCACTACAAATATATTCGTGAACTGAACAGTGTGCCAAATCGAACATAGCATTTATTTTGGAACATACGGAGTAAAATTTCCCCCTATTATATTACATTCGCTAAGGTGCATTTGGTACGTGGATAGGACGAAACAAAACAGACCAAAAACCTGTTATCTCATGTTTAGTGCGAGACAGGAACTAAGTGGGACAAGACTGCATTTTTTTCTTTGAAAATCAGAGAAATTGGTAAATGACTAAACTACCCATGTCTAGGGACAGACCCAAAAAATTTTTCAAGCGGCGACACCATTTGACTATAAAAAACAAATATAAGGATATTTTTCACAACATCATCATTGGTCTGTTAGTTCATTGCTTTTCATGTGTCTTGTCATCTTGTGTTCAAGTCTATAACTGCAAATTTTTTCAGAAACATAATAAATCTTAAAAGCTAAAAACTAAGAAAATGACACTAATATGATTCAAACTCGTTCATCACTGTAGTTTCAAAAGATATATGGTGGCACACAACAAATTGATACGATGACACTTTTCACAACCATATAATTTTTTACACTACGACGGAGGAAAGAGAACATCCTAGGTTCGTCCCTGCCCATGTCAAACTAAACCCCAAAACCTTTGCACCTGCCTATCTTACTCTCACATGTCTAGTCTCATCTACTTACCAAATGCACCCTAACACATAATCTTCAACTTTTGGCAAGCACTTTTAATCAACAAGGCAGTTGCCATTTTTGGTGATAGGTCCTAGAATTCCAGAAGGGTAGGCTTCAAAACTTATACTGGAAGAGAGATGGGTGTTCTTCGTGTTCAGGCAAAAGCAACTTTGTGTGCCTCAACAATCAGGACTGTGCAATCAGAACTAGTTCCTGTAAGAACCGAGGAGGAAACGTTGATTGCAGCCTCGGAATACAACTTGCGTTTTCTGGAACAGATAAGCATGAGTCGGTTTTCAACTCGTGGTATGAAGTCAAAAACCTTCGGCAATACTCACTGTTCGGCTTGTACAAAAATCTCAAGGATTCTCTCACTAGCCAATACAACAGCTTCTTTTAACTTCCATGCTTCTTTTAACTTCCATGCTTCTTTTATGTATGTATGTCTCCGGAAAAAATTTGTTGATTTGTGGACATCAAGAGGTAATCTTATTGTTGTGTATGATATGAACATTTGACTTGCTTTTTAAGCTCGTTTGGTCTATACTCGACTCACCAAAAAAAAGATATTTGTATTGATTATACAAATATAAAGGGTTACATAATAACTCACCTATATATATATATATATATATATATATATATATTATATATATGTCCGTTCATCATAAATGAAATTAAACACAAATTAGTGATATAGTATTGAAAATAGCAAGCATAACGATCAAAAGATACCTTTATTGATTAAGCAATCTTAAATACAATTGTTGTCGAGACAATTTGAGCATACATCAGGAGCAATGGTAAGATTAAAATCTAAAGATTTGGAACATTGAGAAGTTGAGAATTTGAGAGAGGGTTTTTTTGACATAACATACTAAAAWTTCTAACACTARGATTTTATGAGARGAAAMGAGTATTTTCTGAGAAAGGAATCGATGATYTTGTTGTAGAGYTTTGATCGTCTTTTATAGTTGAAGTTTGGAATTGAATGACTGGCACCTTCCAGTTATCTTCCAAAATTTTGAGCTTGAAACCGGCACCTTGCCTTGATGTTGAATAATTGGAATTTGTCTGACAAATTGAATCAATCGTCCTATTTTRTCGTTGTCTTAATGRATCCAACATATCGAATCTGCTTTTGACCATAATGTCTTGACCAKAACGTCTATTCTTCATACTTTGCATAAAGCATGACCATAACGTCTATTCTTCATAAAGCAACAGCATCTTTTATAATGACAAAGAGCATTATTATCACCTTGAGCATTATTATCGCCTTGAAATTCAGCTGACCGTATTATAAATCTGCATATTTTTGATAAGATAAAAGATTTGAACAAGATGTTATCGGAAATACCAAAGGGCGTATTTCACGTGTTTTGATAAGATATATTTTGAATAGATACAAAGAATTGCTTGCAAAAGCAATACCCAAACACACTCAACACCTTAAAGATTAAAAATAATCCTCATAAGGGTCTTGACAATCTTGAAATAAATTTTGAGAAGCTGGGACTTGAGACGTAGAACTAGCGGGAGAGCTGCTTGATGGAGAGCTCCGACGTCTAAGTTCTTGAAGAAGTCGCTTGAGTTCTTCTTTTGATTCAGTGGCTAAAATTTGATCAATTTCTTCGTCTTCTTTCTTCTGATTTGAAGTAGATGAGATTGAGGCTGG
>NC_037538.1:5105064-5123477 GCF_001531365.2 Cynara cardunculus var. scolymus
ACTCAAGATTGGGGATCTCAACTTTATTACAGCAAGCCTTTACAGAATTTTAGCCAGTACCCATCCTACAACTATTATGATTATCAAGACGCATGGTACAATTTCTTGTATCTAAGAAGTTATACGCACTCATGGTTTTTGTACTTTGACAAAAATTTTGATTGCACTTATCCAAGATGGTTTGTTAGATGGTTCAAATTTTTGGGAAATATTCCTCAAACCCTTCCTCCAAGAGTAATGGAAGGATTCAAAAAATTTCAAGAAATCTTTGTTCAAGAAATTACCGACTTTGAGTTTCTTCTTCAATTTACGGTAATATTCAAAGTACCATGGATTTTATCATGGACCTTCAAAGTTATTGATGCAACCGGTTCTTCCCCTCCATTACTACAAAGGATTTCTAGAGTAAAATGGTGGGAAAAGCTTCCAACTGATCAAATGCAAAAAATGACTGTTCAAGGAGTTTCAGACTATTATTCAATTACTTTTGGAGTTCCAGCCTCAATCTCATCTACTTCAAATCAGAAGAAAGAAGAAGAAAAAATTGATCTAATTTTAGCCACTGAATCAAAAGAAGAACTCAAGCGACTTCTTCAAGAACTTAGACGTCGGAGCTCTCCATCAAGCAGCTCTCCCGCTAGTTCTACGTCTCAAGTCCCTGCTTCTCAAAATTTATTTCAAGATAGTCAAGACCCTTATGAGGATTATTTTTAATCTTTAAGGTGTTGAGTGTGTTTGGGTATTGCTTTTGCAAGCAATTCTTTGTATCTATTCAAAATATATCTTATCAAAACACGTGAAATACRCYCTTTGGTATTTCCGATAACATCTTGTTCAAATCTTTTATCTTATCAAAAATATGCAGATTTATGATACGGTCAGCTGAATTTCAAGGCGATAATAATGCTCAAGGTGATAATAATGCTCTTTGTCATTATAAAAGATGTTGCTTTATGAAGAATAGACGTTATGGTCATGCTTTATGCAAAGTATGAAGAATAGACGTTATGGTCAAGACATTATGGTCAAAAGCAGATTCGATATGTTGGATCCATTAAGACAACGACAAAATAGGACGATTGATTCAATTTGTCAGACAAATTCCAATTATTCAACATCAAGGCAAAGTGCCGGTTTCAAGCTCAAAATTTTGAAAGATAACTGGAAGGTGCCAGTCATTCAATTCCAAACTTCAACTATAAAAGACGATCAAAGCTCTACAACAAAATCATCGATTCCTTTCTCAGAAAATACTCTTTTCTTCTCATAAAATCCTAGTGTTAGAATTTTTAGTATGTTATGTCAAAAAAACCCTCTCTCAAATTCTCAACTTCTCAATGTTGAATTAATAATGTGAAGAATAAAAACAAATTTCAATGATTATAAATTCTCTTGGATTCATGAGAAGGTGGTTTGATGGGGATGTGAGGAGGTGAGGTGTAACTGGTGACAATTTGGTACACCGTTCATTTTTTGTGCACAGCCAAATTTCATTATGCAATTGATTGTTTACCAATTATTCTTCTAACAACTTTTAAAACCTCTTAAAAAATAAATAACACCTAATTATCTTTTTTTCAAATAAACTTTCTGGAGTTAGATCAACTGTCAATAAAACTTAGGCGTTTGATGATTTTCTTTAGAGGCTACCGACCGAGTCTTGTAGGCAACTGTAAATTTTTCTGGCTATTCTTCAAAGCTCTTGGGATTGTCGAGATGCGTGTAAGTTGGTCCGTCAAATTTCCTCAAATGGAATCTAAAATTTCATTCATTCCAACAAAACACCATACGAATTACAACCATCTTGTTTAAAACGTGGTTCCCTTTAAAGCCAACCAACTCTTTTCTAGATTCAAACGATTACAATAAAAGCAAGATAACAACGTTTACGATCCCCTTGGTTTCAAGTACTGAAGTTGATTGTTGAAAGGACATATGGAGATTGCATACACTCCGTTAATTCGGAATCATAGATTGTTAACATGACAAGCAATTAAATCACTCATCCAACCACATGTAATGTTTTGTCTCTATTAGTCTCTTTATCTTTTTGGCAGGAAAGAAGTATTTCATTAATATTAAAAGTTATAAATACCTGATAAAATCAGTTTCCTAACACTACAAAATACGACATATCTGTTTTATTTTACACTGTTTCATAAAAAGTTGGGGTTTCTGTACACAACTATAACATATGTTTTATCTTATAATATAAGAGGCAGATATTTTCTAATCCCCTAAAAAAAATGGAAAGACAGCGCCGTTTAAGAACACAAATTAAGCTCTGATATTAAACTAAAACGGTTATATAAAACAATTAATATCTAAAAGTTAAACTACAAGGGTGGTGCCTGATTGGTTTGAGCTTAGCTCCAAAGGTCAAAAGTACCAGGAGATCCCATGTTCAAATCCAAGGAAGAATAAAAATCCCCTTGTGGCCACGGAGGTTCAAATGCGGTGACTCCGGACTATCTACAAAGCAGGTGGTCGCCCTGGGATTAGTCGGCTCGTATAGCGGGTTGGATATCCAGGTTAATAAAATAATATCTAAAAATTATAGTTGAATGGAGGTTCACCTGCAATAACTCCAGACGATTCGTGGTCATTCGAGGCTTAATCGGTACGTGTAAGCTGATCCGAATACGGTTACCCTCAAAAAAGTTGTAAAACGATAATAAGCCATCAGATAAAATTTGGTTAGCATGGAAATATATATGTGCTTAATTAAACACTAGTTTTTGATATCGCGCGTTGCGCGATGATAATATATATTTTTAAATTATTGAAGTTAGTTAAATGAGTCGATAATCACATTTATATATTAAACTAATAAAAATCAATATTATCTTTGATATATGAATCCACCTTATAATTATTGGTTGTTTTTTTAATGTATATATATATATATATATTAATTTTTATATATCGATCTTTTATCATATCAAACTTTGTAATTGGTCCAAAATCATTAAAAAAAATGTGAAAGAAATTAACAATGTTAAACTGTTTCTTCAATGATTCATATGCCACTTTATCTACACATAAAAAATCCATATGCCTACATAATTCCAACTATGATGTGAATGTCTCCGACTAAAAAAGAAATACTATACTTACATAAGCAAAAACTCATACCATGATTTGTTTTATTGAATGACATCTCAAATAACCAAAAATGCAAATCGCATCCACAAATTTATAACTGAATAGAGAGGAAAAATTGAGAAATTACTAGAGAGATTATCATAGAGGTATACCACAAAATTATACATGAATAGAGAGGAATAATTGAGAGATTAATAGAGAGATTATCATAGAGGTGTACCCCAAAATTATACATGAATAGAGAGAAATAATTGAGAGATTATCATAGAGGTGTACCCCAAAATTATATATGAATAGAGAGAAAGAATTGAGAGATTATCATAGAGGTGTACCACAAAATTATATATGAATCGAGAGGAAGAATTGAGTGATTAATAGAGAAATTATCATAGAGGTGTACCACAAAATTATATATGAATAGAAATGAAGAATTGAGTGATTAATATAGAGATTATTATAGAGGTGTACTATGAAGAGAAGATGAAAATTTATAACCAAATAGAGAGGAAGAATTGA
This sequence comes from Cynara cardunculus var. scolymus, assembly GCF_001531365.2. NCBI lineage: Eukaryota > Viridiplantae > Streptophyta > Magnoliopsida > Asterales > Asteraceae > Cynara > Cynara cardunculus. The sequence goes on from NC_037538.1 coordinate 5,108,686, forward strand.
GTGATTAATATAAAGATTATTATAGAGGTGTACCATGAAGAGAATATGAAAATTTATAACCAAATAGAGAGAAATAATGATAGTTAAAAGAGTAATTATTAGAGGGAACATGAATAGGTTGAAACAACCTAATTAAATGATATTAAATGTGAATATCAAAAATCAAAAACAAATATTTATGTAGGAAAAGCTTGAGAAAAGGAAAAAAAAAAAGATAAATTATTTTCTTGTTTTGAGAAGAATCCACATCATTACATGTGATTTCTTCTTTAATATATATATAGATTAGGAACATAAGTATGAAACTTGACTAATGCAACAAACTTAAGTAAACTGTAAACAGATCAAGTGAACTGGCATGTTTAAACATACCAGTTCACGTGGTCTGTTTTAGAATGTGATAACTCATACGATGTTTAAAAAATACAAAAACAAAATGAAATATCTGGTTTATTATTATTTTGTCCAAACAATTTTATGATTCAAATAAATCAAAACCAAGTATGATAGTTCAAATGAAAACGGATCAAACGAGTCATTTAGGTTGGTTAAAACTTAAAAGAGTCGTCAAGACTCGAGATAAACCAAGAAAAACGATATGGACTGTTTTGTAATTAATAGAAGGTTATGTGCCATAAATGACAACTAACTCAAACTATTGGGTACCAAATAGTAAAATATAGTAGATGAAAAATAATCTTTTAGGATGCGTTTGGTACGCAGACAGGACATGACAGGACAGAACGGGACGGGACAGGACAGCTGTTCAGCGTTTGGTAAGACATGATAGGACTGGACAGAACTGGTTAAAATGACCAATTTACCCCTACTGAGTCAATCCTATAATTCCAACCACCATGATCAAAACCCAATTTTACAATGACAAATTTCAAACCCTAAATCGATTTTACAGTGACAAATTTACAGTGACAAATTTCGACTGTGACAATCAATTTTACAGCAAACCCTAAATCGATTTAGATCAATTATTAAATTATTCAAACCCTAAATCGATTTTATACAACTTCAATCAATTTTACAGTGACAAATTTCGATCAAAACCCAATTTTACAGCAAACAGATCTATAAATCGATTCAAACCCTAAATCGATTCAAGCATTACAACCAACAAACCCTAAATCGATTCAAGCAAAGCAAACCCTAAATCGATTCAAACCTAGCAAAACCTAAATCGATTCAAACATAACGATGGAGAAGGAAATCGTGTACCTGATGAAGGAGAAGGAGGGTGAGATGGAGAAGGAAATCGATTCAAACCTCCCGTCGCCGTCGCCGATGGGGAAGGATGCACGATGAGGGTGCGATGGAGGCAGTCTGAGCATGGAGGAGCGAGTGCGATGGAGGGTAGTCTGAGTATGGAGGAGAAGGAGCGAGTGCGATGGAGGGTAGATTAGTAAAAAAGTCTGTTCCACTTAGTTCCAGGGGTAAAAAGTGAACACCCGTGTTCCATGTGTGTACAAGTTAGTTCCAATTAGTTCCACTTAAAAACACACCAAACCTGAAACAAATGTGTCCTGTACTGTCCTGTTCCACCTTGTTCCAAGTACCAAACGCACGTTAGAAGTTTGCGGAACCAACCAACCGCTGGTATAAAGAGTCTCCCTCGAAGTTTCCTTCTCTGCTATTCACACACTCTCAGATTGAAGAATCCAATGGCAGGAATTCAAAACAAGCTGTTCGTCGTGCTACTTTGTTCGGCTTATCTGATCGCACCTTTTGCTGATGCCATAGATGTCAAATACTGCAGTAAGTTTGTTTAGTTTCTTTTTTGAGTTAGGTATGATCCAAGTATCTCAAGTTAGGGTTTGCAGATTTAGTTTTTGATTTTGAGTCCATGATCGATTGATTTACACAACGAGGTTAACTTTTGTGCTTTTTAGTTTTTTAAATGGGCCTTATTGTTTTCGCGTTAACTTGATCTTTGGGGGGTTGACCATGGGAGTGCTCCCTCCTTCCGATAATATTTTTATTGGTTTTGATGTTATACGCTAGTGGTTTTCAAATGAAAATTTGATATTAGTTTTGTTGATTATGGAGTTACGGTGGTGCTTGTCGTTCAGTTTAGTATGCCTCAGGTCAGTTCTAAGCATGTTAGCGCCGTCTTTAGGAAGGGGAATCTTGTTCCGGACTGCACATGAATTGATTTGCGAGTATGCTGAATAGAAACTAACAAAGTGCTGGTAATTACACTAATTTTTTTGTGTTTTTCCAGAAGTTGAGTTATCTAGCAAATGTTTAGATTTAGGATTTGTGAATTGGCTTCTCGAAGTCAACATGTATCCCTTGTTGGATTTAGGGAGTGATTTGCTTGCAGCAATTGGTAATCAATGAAGCAAATCCATTAATAGTAGAAGTCATGCGCACTTTGCTAAGAAATAGGGTTTCAAAGTTTTACAGAAGCATGAATATGGAATTCACTTGTCGAACTGTTAAAGGTTATTCATTATTTGCATCGAACTGGCACTGAAGTTCATTATGTTAGAATTTTGACGAAGGGATGGTCTTAACTGAGGCAAAACTGAAATACTGATTCTCATGACTGGATCCTACAATTGCATTTATGTATATGTAAAAGGCAATGAGTCAAGCTAGAGTCTCATATTTTATTCTCCCTATGTTGAATTATTAATGCCATTAAACACATTCCTCTGCTTTGTGGGCTTCATGTCATTAAATTCACAATAATAATATAGTATAAGGTTCAACTATCTTACTTAATCAAATGAGGAAACAAACCCTAGTCTTCATTATGCTCCTAAAGCATGTTGAATGATGAAAGTACAATACTTTAGGAAACTAGCCCTATGCTGAATGATCTTTTTTTGTCATTAAAACATGCAAAAGATTGCATAAACTACATACAAGCACACATGCGCACACATATACGCACACACACACGCACACACACACACACACATATATATATATATGTGTGTGTGTGTGTGTGTCAGATGGAGGTCATAATATAGTAATGAACTCCGTGAAACAGTTATTGTAAAAGGTAGTATTCCACAATATCATGGGGGCTAAGCTTGTCAAAATGAACCGGATTGGGTATTTCAGGGGATGGTGAGTCATCTAAGGGATTTGGCATTTGAACTTACCTTATCTGGGAGGCTGAGTTGTGCTTACTTGTTTGGTGGAATTGTGGGATGAGGATTCAATGAGATCAGGGTTTTAGTACACTTACCCCATTGGGAGGGGCTCCTTTCCCCTACCTTGCATGACTTAGTAGATGAATGTGGTTGCTTAATAAGATAACAGGGGTCTCATTAGTAGCTTTGTCAGTTGACTTCGACAAAGAAAAAAATGGAGGCTTATTACCTTTTTCATGTTGGTATTGTCGGTGACTTTATCTTGGGGTTTAGCTCCAATGGTAAGGGTTGACTTGTTAGGACTTACACATGTGGGTTCAGTTCCAAAGAGAGAATATGGAAACATGTTTCCATCCCAAATAGAAAAGAAATAACAAAAAGAGCATGTACTTTCCTCATTTTCAACATATTTTATTTAAAAGCAATCTTAGTACCAGACACAAAGTTCCATGGTTTATAACCCGCTTTGTGTGAGGATTGGTTTCTTTTTGAACCCCCGAAACTGTGGTTAGTACAACGTGCTTCAAACCTCTGAAAACACACCCCATTCTGTCTCCACTGGATCAATTCCCGAGAGGACCCTCAAGAAAAGGAATTGACACTTGCCTATGCTGTTAATCGCGCCGCTATAGCGGTGCCATAGCGGTTCCCGGTTCTCGTGAGAATAGCGGTGTCGATAATAATGGCGCTATTTTCCACATTTTGACCGCAATTTCAGTTGCGAAAGTGGTGCTTAAGTCTGCAATTTTTCTTGTGCTTGATTTCTTACTTTAGTTGGACTATTTAGTGTTGGGATCAAATTGTCGGGTTCTTTTTTTTTTGCCAAGTGTCAAGCTCTTTTAGGTTTAGGTTAAGATTTCTGAAACTCACGACTTCTGAGTTTTTTGAATTAATGTCAATTTTGAAGCTTAGTTTAGTTTGTTTGACTCTATAAAGTCATTTGAGATTTTGATTATTTCTTTTTAATCGTTAGGAGCACGTATTTAGCTGCTGAAACATACTCATTAATATGTAATTTCAGTAACTACTAGATGGACTATTGGTTTGGGTGCCTAAATATACATGTATGCACATACACACATGCACACATATATAATTCTAATTGTTATACAAACCGCTATTTTTGACAGCTATACCACTGCTTTACCATCACTATGATCGCTATTTCGAATCACAATAATGACCACGATTACAGATTTTGAGCTGTAACAACATAGACACATGCTTATGAAAATATTATTTAAATTCTCTAGTTTGAACTGGATTTAAAAAGAGCCTCTTCTTTCTTGTGAGTATGCCTACTGTTCCAGTAGCTTGTGCATTGACTGAGGATCTTATGTATTGTTATCTATGCATGTACAGAAAAGAATAAAGATTATGCCGTCAAGGTCAGTGGAGTTGAGATTACTCCTTACCCAGTAACAAGAGGCCCAGAGACCACCTTCACTATTACTGCCTCTACAGGTAAAAAGAAAATTCTACTTTATCTATCTTCCTAGTTTGAAGGATAATGCAAGCAAAACTAAGCTTTAGGTTTTGGTTAGCAATAGGATAGCTTTTCTTGCCTATCACTGCTTGTCTTCTGCTTTGTGGTTATTATATCTTCTTATAAGATTCAATGCAACAGTGCTCTCGTTAGAAAGTAAAAGGTATGCTTTTTTTTTATGCCACACTTATAAGTTATAATTTACTTCTAGCCTATTTTTATGGGTTTGTTTTGTGAACATGCTCCTTAAGTCACAACCCACGTGTACTACAATAGCATCTGCAGTGGAAACTAGTAACTGTTTGCACTCCAGTTAGTTTTTTTTGAATACGCAAGGGCGACATGACATATCCCCAGATATGTTATTCTGCCTGTCTTCTGAAAGTTGCATTGCATCATTTTTATCACCAACTTCACTCATTTAATTCTTCATTGCTTGGCAGAAGTTCCGGGATGTCTAGAGTTTACAAAGTGTGAACATTTGGAATACTAATTTCAATTTAGCAACTATATCCTCCTAGATACAATGTTTGTTGACATACAAAGGGGAGCATTGGTGGTTGAAAATGAAATGTTGTTGCCTATGGTTGCATTTAGTGTGCACTACAACATTCTGTTGATGTATGGACCAACATACACTTATATTAATTGTGCAACATAATGTTGTCCTATTACTTGTTCATTACACAGCATTGCCAAATATGAACAATGGATCCACTACAAATGAGTGTTGCCTCAATAAAATCTACAGTTAAATCCTACAATAAGACAACTTACGTAAATTTTATAGAATGCTATAATACAAAGCTATTTGCTTGTCTTTATCCACACACACAAAAAAAATTATTTGCCAGCACAAAACTACAAAAGTGGTTGGTCAATATAACAGGAAATCACACAGGATTCAGGTTCATTATTGTTTGCTTCAATGAATAGAATAGAATAGAATTGTACATTCAAATTGCACTAATACAATTTTGACGACTAAGGCCTGACACAAATAAAGGAAATAAACGGCACATTAGAGCTCATTGTTACTGAAATGATTGGAAAAGGCATGTCAGTTAGGCAAGATTCTAACTTCAGATGAAATTCCTCTACATCCTACACAGAAATTCAAGGAAGACTTCTCTTCTAAATGTTATGTCACCCTGGAATACTCTTGTGATTTTGCTCTATTGGAGTGCTTAAGCATCTGCTCAACACACACCAAATCTGAAGCTCCTTCTTTTGCAAGAGATTCAATTTTCTTGTAACAGTATTGCATGAGCACTTCATAGGGGATTGGTGATTGGGTGGATATTAATTTCAAAGGGTTCCTGGTGGCCAGATCTAACTTAGAGCGTAAAGGGGAAGTGATAATTGTTACCTTTTGCTTTAAGTGTGAGGTCTAGGATTTGTACACATGTCTCCAGTTTAGAACGTTTTTGGGATTACTTTTTGGTGTTTACATCTAGCCTTTGAGATCCACATGCAATTTGAAAAGGAAAAAAAAAAAACTGTACTTGGAAGATGCAGGATTCCTGCTGAGGGAATTTGCATTGACCAACATGTGAACTCATTGTGTTCATCTTTTAGACTGGCAGGGATTTGAATGTGCATCTAAAATCAATTTAGCTTGTAACATGTTACACTTTTGTGCTGCTCCATCAGATTTATGGTGAATGTTCTTGCCGTGCAGATACACCCATCGTTGGAGGGAGTCTTCAGATTGATGTTTCATACTACTTTTTTGGTGTCTATAGCGAGACCAGTGACCTCTGCACGAAGACAGAATGCCCTGTTTCTTGTGGTGACTTTGCGATCTCTCACTCCCAAGCCTTGCCTTCAGTAACTCCGCCTGTAAGTGTCTTTTCCACCTGTTATTTTCCAAAACTGTTGTTTGTATCTATATCCATGGTTTTGGCAACAACCCTTGTTCAAACAAGTTCCTGTCAAACCATATTGTTTTCATTATTAATTTTGTTTGATGGTGGCATTTGTTTCTTTATGATAATATAGTGCCTAAAGAGATGACTTGTTAATCAGCAAGTCAATAGTATTTAGGATTATTGTAGTTATAAAGTGTGTGTTAACGAACAATCGAACAGTGTGGTTGGCCAAATGGTGGTTCCTTAACGGGGTTAACATGAACTAACAGGATACTTGCTAAATATCGTAATCGGTACCCTCAATTTAAGTATATTGTAACTATTTCTGCATTGTAGACAACTGCATTTGATGAAGTTGAGAGGTAAGGCGGCCCATCACCAGTGATTTGCAACCCCTCCCCAAAAAAAAGATTAATTCTCGTTTGGGTGTTTGCCTTTTCTGCTGAAATCACGACTAAAATTGAATCACAAATATGATATTATTCTGTGTTGCATTCGATTTTGGGCAATAGAGGGAGCTATAGGCCTGTGAAGTGGCAATGATGAAGGAAGGCAGTGATGATGGTGCATGCGAAACTGCCAATGGGCAACCATGGCAACCCGTTAGGCCAGGGATTTGTCCTGGTTAGCTCAGGGATTATTTAGAGGTTTGAAAATGACTCAAACAGGGATCAGATTCGATTGGATTGTTTATGGCGTTTTCTCTTTGGGCCTGATTTTTGATTCTTGGACTTGACCCACCAAGTTGGCAAGAGAGATGATGGCTTCTATTCAATAAAGGGTCCTGATTGCAATATGTGGCAAGTCATTCCTTAGTCTGGGTTGATGACATTAAAAGACGCACCTTTTTTGGGTAACTTCATATGTTTTATTTGCATTCATGAAATATGATTTCATTAAAACAAACTTGATAATCACAAGGGCCAAAGTCTCTTAATCAGTGGTATTTAGTACAAGTCGTACCACATAGCGTCATGCTGATATCATAGTTTCATAGTTCCTGGATCATTGTTCAACGAGTAAAGACTGAGCTCTATTTGTGGGTGATGGTTAGGATGACTTAAAACCTTGTCACAGACTTTATTTAATGAATAAGATCAACAGGTGAGTGCCATGGATAACAATCTTCAACCAACGAATAGGTGTGTGTGCCTGCAAGCATGTGTGTGTGTTCGAGAGAAATAAAGCATAGATATGCATGTTGATCTTCATATTTGCATTTATTTCCTTATCAGACATTATAGGAGCCAGTGTCCATTATATCATCTGTTTCAAAAGAAACATTAAGAGTAGTTATAGGAAGAAAGAAAAGGTAGTGTAAACAAACCCCCGAGTTCTCTTTGGTCAAATGACCTTTTGAATACAAAAAAGCCACTGATATCAACACAATAATTGCCACACATCCATTTTGTTTTCGCTTTTCCGTAGAACTGACGAGCATTGTTTGACAAATTCAGGGTTCATATACACTCACAATGAAGATGAAAGATGGTGACAAAAATGAGTTGACATGCATCACGTTTGATTTCAGCATTGGCTGGTATAACTCCGAGGAGGCAGTGGCTGCCAGTTAAGTGCTTGAAATCTGTTTTCTCGACCAATCTATCAATAACAGCTATACTAGATTATCTCATGTTCCCTTCTGTTTACAGCTCTGTATAACATACACCATCTCGCATTTGGTTTTGTACTACCTTTAATGGTTTGACTGTAATAACCGGTGATACTGGTTACTAAGTCCTATGTTTGTACATAAAAAATCGATGCTTTCCCATGTTATTCTATCTTCTTATCTCCATGTTTATTAGGTCCGAGCAAAAAGGGCTCTAGGTGATGGTGACACTACTGTTCTTGAAGCCAAGAAAGTCTTGATGTGACCTTACCTCTTGGGGTCCTTATAATCTGTACATTGTTGTGTATTTTTTTCACCTATACCCTAGAAACCAAATTTTGGTTTGTGACCTTACCTCTTGGGGTCCTTATTATCAGACTTGGGCACATCCGAGTCCCGACCTTAAAAAACCTGAATTCAAGGCATCCCCACCAAACGACCACATAAGTTGTAACGTAGCAACCAAGTAACCATACTTGCTATGAGAATACGTGGAACTCCATTAGGTTACTCTCCAAAAGAGCCCTTGAGGAGAAAAGGGAGCAGGGGCTGATGCAGCCTTTAAGCACTGGGGGGGAAAGGCTCCCAGTCAAAAACCAAAAACTTTTGTTGACTAGCTTAAATTTTCTATTTTCACCCTTGTCTTGCATGGTTTCCTCCCAGTCCCATATGGCCATATGCTTCCCTCACCCAAGTCCCATCCAACGTGCCCCCACTCCATTAATTTCCTAGATCTGCCACTGGAACTGGAAGGGAGGTTCCAACATATATTAAGGAGAATAGTTCCATGTCTAGCCAATATAGGACTCCTAACACACCCCATCCAACATAGTCTAGAGGGGGCTAGACGAGTACGGATTTCCCGGGAGTGTCAAGTCCCTAGGGTGTAGATTTTGGATTTGATACCATGTGAGAATATGTGGAACTTTGCTAGGTTACTCTCCAAAAGATCCCTTGAAGAGAGGAGAGGCTCTAACATATATAGCGGAGAAATGGTCAAAGTCTAGCCGATGTGGGACTCTACACTTGCAGCGAATTGCACACATCTTAGAACTTTTGTCTTGACTCATATACAAAAACTCTCAACTAGTGACTAGGGCCATTACTTTGCTTGCAGGTCATGATTCTTGATTTGTGGGCTATCTGGATGTAGTTACCTTTGACTTTCTTTGCTTCACAATGGTGCATCATGCATGTCTGAGTGAAAAGTTCTTTTCTTAGATCTTAAATCCATAACGATGCATGTGTTTTAGAGAAAATTTCCGATCGTAGAACTCATTATAGGGGTCATATACACGAATCCAAGTACTGTTATGTGCCCGTGCATTGCCTGCGTCTTTGTGTTCATTTATTTATGTACAGACAATCACATGTGCTCAATAATGTCTTGACTGAGCTTGTGTACAGGTCTGGTCCATGAGTATCCTAATCAAGAATTGGGCATCATGGTCCAGTGGGGTAGTTATGAGAAGCTGAAAGGTTCAGAAACAGGTATCATGCTTTGTACAAATAAGTCCTTAACCCCTCCACTATTGCTTTTACTTTATATCCACAAAAGTCTAGTTGATGAAAAAGGGTAAAAGAAGCTGCTTTTATTCTTTTGCTAGAAGCCCCCCTTGTGACTGAATTATGAGTGGTGCCACACCTTGTCTCCCATTGTTTTAGCCTAATCTGGTTCACCATCTCCATTATTGCCAAATGTTTGGTCTAGTTTTGATTGATCTTCAAGGTCTTTTTGGTCATTTCACTGACCACACACTCTATCTTCGAAATTACCCTTATGCCCACATCCAACTGACGTGTGCTATCACTATTGGTTGATTATAGCTAAGCCTACTATAACAGGATTGGTGTATCCAACCAAAGATTGAAACCTTACCATCCACCAAAGACAACCACTAGGCAAGACCTCTACCTCTCACCTTTTCTTTTACTCCCTTGGTCCTATCAGAATTAAAACATCTCTTTCTTCACTAAGTTTTCGTTTTAAAGTTATTTATATACTATTACTTCTTTTAATGGTGTTTTAGATATTTGACAAATATTTGGACTTTCCTCGGCACTGACCCTGTGCCATGATATAAACCCACCTCAAGTAGATGAGAGATGATGTGAAGAGATGAAAGGAATGAGAGGACGATTCTTAGGGAAACCGAAAACCATTTCAGCCATAACCACTGTGAAACAAGGTCTAGTTTTCCAGGCAAGTACCTTGAGTCAATACTTCCCAACACCAACAGTCACAAGTGACATCAAGGATGAAGATTACTGTAGAGCCCCCGTAAGCTTGGAAGATCTGGAGAAGAGTGTATTGGTTTTGGAAAAGATCGGAAACCATTCGTCGTTATTAGAATTTGAGGAGAAGTGTCCGCCAGGAGGAAGTGATTCAGTCATCCTCTATACGACAAGCTTGAGAGGTATACGTAAGACTTTCGAAGATTGCAACGCTATTAGGTTTCTGTTAGAGAGCTTCCGGGTTTTGTATGACGAGAGGGATGTTTCCATGCACTTGGAATTCAGGGAGGAGTTCTGGCGGACATTAGGCGGCAGGGTGATCCCTCCAAGGCTGTTCATCAGAGGAAGACATATTGGAGGGGTTGACGAGGTGGTCTGGCTCCATGAGCAAGGGAAGCTAAAAAACCTCGTGAATGGGATACCAAGAAGTCCCACCCGTGGTCCCTGCAAAGGGTGTGGCGGGATGCGGTTTGTGCTCTGCTTTTCATGCAACGGCAGTCGGAAGGTTATGCTGGAGGAAGTAAACAATAGCGATGATTCCCCATTTCCAGTTAGTTGTGTAGAGTGCAATGAAAATGGACTAATGAAATGCCCCATTTGCTTCTAATTAGGAAATCTATGGTGTTAGAACCCGGAATATAGGGTCAACTCAACTGTCAAATAAATATCAAGTCTTGGGGCTCTTTCTCATAGGTCACCAGTTCAGGTATTTCTCAGGGCCATCAGGGAGTTAAAATTGTGCACAAGCTGATCTGCACATTCATGGTTATTAAAAAAAATGTGTTTGAAATGTATCAGGTGATTGGATAAGTGTTCCAAACGCATCTAAGAAAAGTAGATGGAAGATAGACGTAAGTTTTAAAATCGACATGTAAATATTTGCTGCTGATTGTGGTATCATATGTTTTATCATCTAACGTTTCTATATTTTGTTGTGCTTAAGGTTGTCGATGTATCATAAACTTTTTATCTTTTCTTTCTTATAAATAATATTTAATTACTAATATAATGTTCTTATTACATTACTAGAGAAACATTCTAATAATCATCTCACTCACTTGTATGGTGTTTGCATTTGTATACAAGTAATTGAAGATATTTTCTGGTTTTTTCATGTTACATACAGATTATTTGTATGTATATATGTATACCGTATAGATATGTTCTAGAGTCTACATTAGTATATGCCAAAGTAAACATGGTAAATGAATATGGTAATCATTTAGTTTATATTAATGCCATATGATGGTGTCTCCATGTGAGGCGAAAAGGGTGAAGGGTGGTTACAAATTATTTTCAATTTATTTTGCATAAAAAAAGAATAGGTTTGGAATATGTGTCTCAAGAAATTGACATAAATATCGTAGTTAAGTGGTGGCACGTGATATTTAGGTAAAGGGTGATTCCGTACTTTTATAGTATTTTAATTCATTTACTCATTTTTAAATACAAAGTTTTCTCTTGTATTTTTTTATTTTATTTTATGTTCTGTTCTCGAATTTGAGGGAAAAAGGAAAAAAAAAATTGAAAGAAAAGGAGAAAAAATTATGTGTGTTCTTGAAAGGGAAATAAAATGCAGTATAGTCTTTTTCAATGTGATAAAGTTACATAATGTCTTTTTCTTTCATAAAGGGGTATTTCCATGGGTTTGCCTTGATATCGTATTCATACCGTTGTATTGAAATCAGTTTGAACAAAATATTTCATTTTCTCTATTTTAGAGAATTTACTGAAGATGCTCTTAAAATATAATCATAAATCGTAATAAAACAGACTTATTGATGTTTTTTTCAATGTAACAATGTTGATATATATATATATATATATATATATTGTGATGATGTAAGACGAAGAGTTTTTCATGACACCCATAAGACCAATTCTCAATCTTTGTACTAGATCTACAATCTGAACATTCATAATCACAAAATTGTCATGAGACTTCTCAATAATCACAAAATTGTCACTGTACAACTTTAGACCATTAGATCATTAGCTTATAAAGTTGATCAATAAACATAAATTGGTCTTACAGGTCTCATGTAAAACTTTTGGTCTCACATGAACTCATATATATATATATATATATATATATATATATGGTTGGGTTCACGTGAGACCAGCTTATTTTCGTGAGACCCGTGAGACTACCTTTTTACACTTGAAACTTCACAACAAATTACTGTGAATGTGACTTTTTTAACCTTCACAGCAAAGTCACCTTCATAGTGTTTTTGCTGTGAAGTTTCAAGTGTAAAAATGTGGTCTCACGGGTCTCACGAAAACAGGCTGATCTCACATGATCCCAAGTCTATATATATATGGGCTCATTCAAGGGAGAACTGATTAGTTTGTGGCAACTGTGAGATCCAATCTCAACCACATATCAATGGATAAATTAAGAAAATTAGTAATGTTGGTAATTTGAGTTAAAATTATAATTAGAGGGCACCTCTCACCTCTTACCTCTCTCCGACCTCAGATCTCCAACCTCCGATGAACATTATTCTGACCGGTACCAAGTAATCATTGTGATACACAATGTGATACCCATTGTGGTATCACTGTGATACCAACTATGATACCAACCTAAACCTTAAAAACAAAATCAAATCCATAATCTAAATTTAAGGAATACATACCGATCATCCACGTTGTGATACCCAGAATACATACAAGATGCAATGTGATACCCAATGTAGTACCAATTGGGGTACCACTGTGTTACATCTCCGATCGACCACACAAATGACATCAGTGTGATACCCAAGCACATATATGATGCATTGTGATATCATTGTAGTATCATCGGAGGACGGGGGACGGAGAGAGGAGAGAGGAAAGTTTTAAAATACCTAAAATGTCCTTCCATTAAATTTTCATTCAAAATTACCAAAATTATAAATTTCCTAATTTATCTATTGATTTATGGTTGAGATTGGACCTTACGGTTATCACAAACTAATTATTCTCATTTGATTAGACCCCTATATATATATATATATATATATTACCGAGTAATGAGTTTACTACGTAATTATATATATACATTTCAATTAGATAATAAGTTATATGTGCCAATCAAATTTTGATGATGAAAAGGGCAAATTGGTAAATCATGCTATAATTAAAACTCTCCATTATTTTTAACCTTCATAATCAAATATTTGAATAAATCAAAAGCAAATTTAGGTTGCTTCATGTTTATCATCAATCAACAACGTCCATCAAAGTCACAAACCTTGTGGGCCAATGGCAAAATATGTAGATTAAGCAACAACAAATTAAATAATATCTTGAATTTGAAATTTATATCTATTTTTTTATAATATATATATATATATATACGACAAATAGAAAAATAAATTCACACATCCTTCTCATCTTTGATGAGGTTTGAATCTTTGACCTCCTAGGAAGCCAATGACTCACATATCGCTAAGTCAAAGGCCCTTTGATAATTAAAATCTAGTTATTTAATGATCAAACATTAAGTCATACCCTAAAATAAAAACAGATATTTGTACGTCCACAATTAAAACAAGCAAGACCAACACCACCCATCTTTATAAAAAAAATTCTTGAAAGACAGTAATATTATTAAGAAAAAAGTTAAGAGAAAAAAGAATAGGCATAAAAAGGCTGATGAATAGAAACCAAATCAAAGACGATGGAGACTTGGTGATAACGATGATACGGTGAGCAAGAGTAAGAAAAATGGAGAGGATGAGGATTTCAAGGGAAGGCAAGGTGGGATTGTAAGAAAAAATTCAAGACTTTTTCAATTTTTTGTTGATTTTTCGATTGCGGAAATGTAATAGTAAATTAACAGCTCATACAATCATAACGCAAATTATACATAAATGTAAAGAGCGTAGGGAAGAGAAATTTGCGATGTCGTTTAAAGTGGTTCGAGCAACTGGTCATAATCAATTGCTTGACTACTCTCGACTGGCTAATTCAATAGATAAAGAATTCAGTTAAAATGGAGTATGAGTATTGGTCGTCTTCAGAAGTAAACAATTCGTTCAACTTTAAGGTAGGACAACCTTGGCGCATTTTTCATACAGTGCTAAATCTAGTGAAAAAGTAACACTAAAATATTATGATATTATCGCAGTCGACAGTCAAAAGCCACATTAATCACATTACCCCGTTTATCAATTATGAAAAGAAGGTAAATGCATATTTGAATAGAAACCAAAATTAACGTTTCCATGAATAATACCCATTTCTTTTTTGTTCATTGGGTTATAAATAAATAACTATATTGAGTCAAAGGTTGAATATTATATCTATATATATATATATATATATATAGTTGGGTTTCCGTGAGACCAGTCTGTTTTCGTGAAACAACATTTTGCCACTTGAAACTTCACAACAAAATGTTGTAGGTAAAAAAGGGTTGAACTTTCAAACATTTACAGTGTTTTTGCTGTGAAGTTTCAAATATAAAAGTATTGTCTCAC
>NC_037538.1:5123597-5128906 GCF_001531365.2 Cynara cardunculus var. scolymus
TTTTGCTGTGAAGTTTCAAATATAAAAGTATTGTCTCACGAAAACACTTACATGATGTCAAGTCTCTCTATCCATACATATATATATATATATATATATATATATATACATACATTTCAATTAACCAATTAGTCTTGATACTATTCTTAACCTGTCACCATTCCATGCTTTAAAAAGCTTAACTGATCCTTTGGAAAAAATTACTAGACTTGACCAACCACGTCCTTAAAGATAACCCTGAAAATGAAATGCAATAAAGTTGCATTCTTTTTTAATTTGGATTTAACTTAAAAAATAAAAACTGTATTTTCAAACACCAATAAAGAACACAGCTGAAAAGCTGAGCATGTTCCCAGACAGACTTACAATTGTCATATCCAAAGCAATACACAGCTTTTTTAGTACACCTCATTCAAACACCATTCCTTTTCATTTACAATTTTCTTTACCATAAACTGTGGGTCACACTCACACTCACACATGGTAAAACCTTAAAAGGCCAATCAGAAAAATTCCCAGAAAAGACCACTTGGGAATTGGAATCACAGGCACCCACTCACATTTCTTCAACTCAAAAAGCTTCAAGAATATCTTGGAAATGAAAAACATACACCATGCATTCCAACTTGTACATCCACACCAGAGGAAAAAGAAACAGTCAAATGGATATTTGCACCAAAAGAGATCACAAAGTTAGCTTTAACAGAACTATGCCCTTTTCAAGAAACAAGAAAACAACAAAGTGGTGGGGTTGGGGAGTCAAGTCAAACACTATGAAACCACTTCTGCTAGTAAGAACCCTAAAAAATTCTGGGTTTTTTTCTTTTTTGAGAAAAACCCAATTAAGAACCTAAAAGAACAATCTTTAACCATGGTTAGGGTAAGACAAAGTTAGTTTAACCCTTTAAAAATTTCTGGCATATACTCTTAAAAGTTGCAACATTCTTCTATGTGGCAATCTCAGTTTGTGCACCTTCAACCACTGGTGATGACATGGCGCTGACTGGGCTGCTGACCTGGACCAGATCATCCATGGCTCGCGGTTGTAACCGAGTGTAGTGAAACTCTATCTGTAGTCTTTGATGAACCGGTATAGAAGAGGTTAAACCTTTCTTGATATCTGCTTCCAATTCCCTAATAGGAATTGCAGCCAAGAAAGTCTTGATGTACTCTTTACAACACTCTTTTCCATTGCAAATAACCTCAAATTCACTCTCATTTTTCACTGCTTCATCACCAAGATCCTCCGAAATGCTGAATCGATCAGCGGCAGGCCTCTGTTCGACTGAATCTGAGACGGGTATCTTGTAGATTGTCGTGTTTCGATCAAATTTCAAGATGTAAGCTTGATTGCATCCCTCGAAGAGCCTCTCCCCTAAAGTGTCAATTATGTAAAAAGCTTCGGGTTCCACTTTCAACACAAAAAAGTGATCGTTCCAGCTCACAATGTAGACCAGGGGTTCACCATGGGTAAGACCATCCGACTCATGGCTAATCTCATCCCACATGCCATCAAACGACATTGCTCCATGCAAAAAGTCAAATTTGCCCTCTTCGACTTGATCTGGATGAAAGAACCCGATAAAAGATTTCTCTTGGACGACGGAGATAGGGCGGACATTGGCTTGGATGATGGTTTCGAGATCAAAGTGCTTGTCGGGAAACTGTGATCTGTATGTTTCGTAGTCGCATAGGTTCCTCCATTCTAAAGAGCCTTCCCTAATGAGAGAATCAAGTTGGGACTTAATCGGCATCAGATTGTGGTTATTTTGGAACCAATCAGCAACCACTGCCACCAGGGCGGTACAGGCACTCTCTCCGGCAGCTCGCTCACTGCGTTGATCAATGGAAGCAAAGAAGACTTGCGCTTGAAGTTTCATGTACCCGTCGCGGCTGATTATTTCCCTCTGTTCCCAGTTTCCAACAGCAAAACTATCGTCCCCAAACTCAGATATTGAGGATTGGTTCGCAGAAGATTCTTCGTATGCCTTGTGCCACTGCCATGGTGTAGCTATGTCAGCCATTTGTCAATCAACATAAATACCTTAGGAGAAAACAAGAAAATCTTGCAAACCCATATCAATGTAATCAGTTATGTAACAACCTCCATGGACAAACAGGTAAATGCAACTTAAAAGCTTCTTAAAAGTTAAAACTAGAATTTGATGCAATTTTCTTTGTAAATAAGCAAACAAACAAGTTCTAAACCAAGAAAGTGAAAATATTTTACCCTAACAAGAGATTCATCGGAGCTGAGTTGTCGTCGGTCAAAGTCAATGTCATCTCCACCTTCTTCACCATAAGCTTTCTTTAACAATGGCTCCCCTTTAACTTTTGGTGATTTGAAGTTAAGTTTCCTCTTCTTCCATGGTAAGATGCTTCGTTTTGAATTCTGAACGAGATACCCTTCCAAAACAGAAGCATCCGGATCCTCTTTCTGAGAACTACCCACATCAGATTTACGGTAACTATAGTAAACACTGTTCTCATAAAGAGACCCTCCGGTATAATTTGCATTCGCCAGTGTGCCGTAGCAAAACGACTTCCTAAAAGTAGCATCCTCCTCTTTACTCTCGTGTACTTCTCTTTCTTCGGATTCAGAAAGCGAATCTGAATCAAAAGGGTAGTTATAATCACCCTCTTCGCTCCTGCTTTCACTGATTTCATGATCATCTTCTTGCAAAGTTTTTTTGGCACGCCGGATTGACACATAATCCTTAAAGATCTTGACTTTTCTTAATCCAGCTTTAAGTGCAGAAAGCTCATCCTTTTCTCCAGATGAATTTTCTGTTATTTGACTTTGATTCTGCATTGACTCTGCTGATTCTTGAGCAGCTCTCAATTCTACTAATCCAAGTGATATCTGCACCACAGGCCTCAAGAATTCAAGATTTTGAATGCAAACCCAAAAGTAGAGTTTCAATGGATTTACATCTACCATTAATAGAGAACCGAGTAATTTCTACTCCCTCCATCCCAAAATAAATGCAACATTTTTCTTTTTTTGGCAAGGCTTCAATCAAAAGTCACCTATTTGCCCATCACTTGTCATGACAAAATATTGATAATATCGGTTTTGGTTCAAGGGTTTCCGTGTTGATTCTTGAGCCATCACATTTGGCTTATTTGTTTCGCAAACATTCTCGTCAAAATGCAAAAAGGACATCACAACTTGCAAGAACGAACAATCTTGGACAAAAGAATCTAAACTTCCAAGAATGAAAGATTTTGAACAAATTCTAGAAATGCAAAGAAGATTCATATTTGGCATTTTAGTTCAAACTCCAAGATTGCTCAATCTTACAAAATATAAATTACAATGTTTGTTCCCATTTCTTCAAAAACGATGGCTTGTTTATAGCAAAAATCCAAGTATGATGATTTAAAAGTCAAACGACTACATTTAAAATGTATGGAAATGCTATAATGGTACATACGTGAAGCGAAGGGGGAGAATCAGTTGCTCCACAGGGGACAGTAAGAGGTATATCCAGCTCAAAATCTTTTTCTTCACCTGCAGAGGCATAATCAGCAAGGTTCAAGGATGCTGTTCCAACTACAGGAACCTTATTCTTCGGCCCTGGGCTTAGTCCCTGGATTAAAACAAAAATATCCCAATATCTTAGTAGAATACCAGGATATGAAAGTAATAGCATCGTCTACTGTCAAGATAGAAGATCAAAACTGGCAAAAAGCATAATCAATAGATTCAAGTATCAGAATTTACTTTATAAGAGAAACCCAAACATAGAAACCATACTTGATACAACAAAAAAACAGTTTTAAGAGATTTTCCATACTAATACACGAATTTATGATTTTCCCATAACACCAACAACATACTATGTGCATAACATGATCATGTTGATGCTAACAACATGACAATATGTGTGATATGCCTCTATCCGTTTATATATTATGTATGTAATGAGACAATATATAGAAATATACAGTTAGCCTAATATTTTATATAATGACAAATCCTCTACCAAAAAAGGATACATCATACATCTATCATTCTCGAGCTAAACTAAGCTTCCAACGTCCCCTGTAAACATAATCTCAATATAAACTGGAAACGAATCAATAAAACCTGTGTTTTCGCTAACCCCCTTTTTCGCCTTTCCTCTCAAGTATTCCCCCAAAGAAAGAGTTGAAATTGTCTTTTGCTGTTGAAGGTGGTATTTTTCATGCAGAATTGATATTGATTTCTTGCAAATTCCTTAGAACTCGTTAAAAAGTTCAGCTGTAAATTTTCTTGAAAAGTTCAAAAAAATTAACCCTTCTTGTACATTCAAAGTCAAGGTATGGTTCTTTTTTACTGCATATCCATTACAATAGCAGAAGGGAATAGAATCAACTGTGAACAAATAGCGATTGCCCCAACAGCAAGATATATGAACAAGCAAAACCCTAATTGCACCCACATCAAGATAATAGAATGAAACAAGATACCCATAAAAAAAAGGTATGAAATATCCCAATTTGGTTAAGAAAAAGAACAGTAAATATTCTTGTGACCAATTCAGTATAATCTAGCTGAGATTCAGTAACAAAGCAGTGAATTGATTAAAAATAAAAATAAAGAAAGCAATTAAACCTAAAACCGGATCGAAAAAATTAAAGGGGGATCAAGAACTCACATTCAAGACAGTGAATCCAATCTCCCAAGGATAGAAGACATTCTCTTTATACCCAGAAAGGGTACAGATAGTATGAAATTCTTCATCCCATTGAACGACACCGTTTGGTTCCACAACTGTCTCCTCCTTTGTAAAATTCCTCTTCACTGTTCTCCTAAATGTACTCTTGGGTCCCTTCCATCGAACCTCTACAGCCCTTAGAAAATCTTTCTCAGGATCAGGATCAGGATCACCACTTCCTCCTTCCATCTTCTTCACCACCAATTTCACCTGAAATTTCTTTGATAGAAGCGGCGGCCATGGCCTCCATTTAATCATCTTCACTACCATGTTTTACAGAGAGAAAAAGGGGAAATGTAGGTGGGTTCAAGAGAGAGAGAAAAAAGAATCCAGATTTGCATTAGTTAAGGCATGTTGGTGTTGTTCTTCGAAATGTTTTCATGAAACAAAGAAAGATTCAATGTGGGTTTTTCTTGTTTTCGAGGAATGGATTTTTGTCTTGGAAGAACGCTCGATGGATGATTCGAGAGAGAAGATGATGGGGGTGAATGTGCCGTTAAATTTCTTGATGGGTGTGGATGCCTAGAGGGAGAAACAAAGACCCGAACAAATGAAAACTAGAGAGAGAAAAAGAGAGAGAGAGGGGGGGGGGGGGGGGGTTCATTT